>NC_041233.1:5468909-5593909 GCF_002837175.3 Physeter macrocephalus | reverse complement strand
TGACAGAGGCACAAGACAGAAGAAACTTAGGTCCCTCAATCACTGCTTGGGGGAGAACCACCTGCCAATCAGGAACATCATTTTGGACTTTCTGTGAGTGAGAAATAAGCTTATATCATGTTTGAGCCATTCATCATTTGGGGGTTCCAGTAATAAACTACAAGTACCTTACTGACACAGACATCAGAAGTAGAAGACCCTATTTCCTAGCTTCACTTGCTGAGTGTAGCCAAGTAACTAAGTTCTGACCAATGAGATATAAGCAGAAGTGTTTTGTGTGACTTTGCAGGAGGCTGCTTAAAGGAAGCTGATTTGAATGGGCTGGGGAACATTCTGTCTTCCTTTGTTTTCCCTCTCTTGCTGTCTAGAACTCAGACCTAATGGCAGGAATTCCATTGGCCATCTCTCCACCCCGCAGATGGAAATCATTTGCCAAGAGAACGGAACAGAGAGACTGGGCTCCTGATGAACACGGAGCTGCTGGGCCAACCTTGGACCGCTAACCCGTCCACAACACTTTCATGCTAGAGAAAGCTTTTCTGTTTAAGCCACTCGTTTATTTGAGGTCCAACGTATCAAGTTTTCTTTTTATAGACCATGCTTTTGGTATCAAATCTAAGAACTCTTTGCCTAGCCTTAGCCCTCAAAAATATTTTTCTATGTTTTTTTTCTAGAAGTGTTAAAGATTTATGCTTTACATTTAAGTTCATGATCCATTTGGGGTCATGAACTTAACGATGGACGTGTGGTCCAAATCTGGCCAATGAGAATGTTAACCTCGCTCAGGAATGAGTGTACGTTATAAGCTGAGCCTCTCAGAGCAAAGATTGTCAGCCCCTGGAGTTATGCTAGAAGGACTGGGAAAGAGAAACTCTCTACTTGGGTAGTTAAATCAAGAGAAAGTTAGCCTAGAGCTTCTGGTGAACATCTTGTCAGAAGATAGGAATGAGAATGAAATCAAGAGAGGGGAAGGCAAAGCTGAAGCCTCAAGACAAGCCCCTGAAGACCTTGTGTGAGTCTGGGACCAGTTATACCTGAAAGTCTACTCCTAAATTTTTCTGTGGACATGAACTTTGCCCTTTATTTGAGTTGTATTTTGGTCACTTGTAACTGAGAGTCTGACCATACACTTAATTTCTTACCAGATTAATTAGGATAGAGAGTTTCATTTTGTTTTGTTTTTTTGTTTTTCGATTCTTTTTTTTTTTTTTTTTGGCTGCACTGCGTGGCTTGTGGGATCTCATTTCCCTGACCAGGGATTGAACCCAGGACACAGCAGTGAAAGCACTGAATCCTAACCACTAGACCACCAGGGAACTCCCAGGATATAGAGATTTTTTAAAAATTCCTTCATGAAACTTTTTCTAATTGGAAGGAAGATGGCCATTCCTCCCCAAAGGATCTCTCATGACTTATATCCATTTCCTTTCGCCTGTACACAATCTAAAGATTTTCAAATGTATCTCTCGAGTTGCCTGAATGTCCTTACATGCTTGTCTTGTCCTTGAAACTCATAATAGGTAGTTGGGACCGTGAGGAACGTGTTTTTGTTAACACCCAACAAAGTGCCGCTTGCCGGAAGAAGCTTAGAAATGATTTCCAGTGGAAAGAAAAGACATTCTTCCTAAAGTTTTGTGCAGAAACCTTCCCGTCTCTCCCCTGAGGGTAACCAGCCACAGGAAAGCCTCTTCTGCAGAACCCTCCTTTTCCAGGAAGACTTTAGCTCCTGTTGGGACCAACACCTTTTGCCTGGGGAAGATAGTGCTTTTCTTCTCATAGCCTCTCTGAAGGGGCTGGGTCCACCACAATTTCCCATTTATGATGTTGGGTCCTGCAAAACATCACATACCATCAGCAGAAAAGCCCCGGCGTGAAGAAAGAGCCTTGCTGGACTGAAGGAGGTCCCGCCTGCGCTCTTGCCTCTGTGGAAGGTCTGCAGCACAGGTGAGAGGCACAGAGGGCTGGCTATTTAGGGCTCTGCCAGCTGGGATTATGATTTACCAAGCTTCCAAGGGATGCCAGCAGACACAGCGCTACAGGCCAAACCTGGATTCTTTACGGTAACGATGTATTCATTGGGGGAGAACACTTCCAATGCACATGATTGAAATGGAACTTAGATGTGCACTCTGCTGCCTAAATAAAAGCTTTCACAGGTAGGCCATTCAGACTCAATTAAGGGAAGCAAAACAGGATCCATCAGGGCCGTGGTCACAACCCCCGTAGCTGAGAATGAACAGTGAGTGGTCCAAATGGATGGGGGGCACTGAGTGGCACCTAATTTACAGCGGGAGCTCAGCCCTTTTATGCTCTTTGCCGCTTCGCTGGAACAAGGAGAAAAAGACATTAGTATGAAGGATAATGTGCTATGGACACATAAATATGAAAGGGAGAGGGACACATGAAATGTCATTTATTTGAAGGTCTACTTTAGGCTCTTCTGTCCTCTTACCCCCGAAAACACATTTCACCATGTTTTAACCATCTGTGGCCCACCCTGGAGCCCAGACAGCCAGGCTTTTCCAGTTTCTTGTCAAGCCCAGACATAGGAAACCGCAGCCTGCCATCTGAAGGGGGATAACTGGTGCACCTTACCGTCTCTGCTGAGAAAAGGGTATGGATGTTGCAAACCCCTGTACTGTGGGTCGAACTGTGTCCCTTTAAAAGGCGTGTTGAAGTCCTAAACCTTGGGACCTGTGAATGTCACCTTATTTGGAAATAGAGTCCCTGTAGATGCAGTTGAGTGAAGGTGAGGTGATACAGAATTAGGATGGGCCTAATCCAGTGTGACTGGTGTCCGTATGAGAGGGGAAGAGACACGGGGAGAGCACCATGTGACATCGGAGACAGGGATTGGGGTGATGTGTCCACAAACCCCAAACACCAAGGGTTGCCAGCAGCACCAGAAGCTAAGAGAAAGGCATGGGGCAGGTTCTCCCCTAGAGCTTTCAAAGAGAGCACAGCCCGGCTGACATCTTGATTTAGGACTTCTAGAATCCAGAACCGTGAGAATAAATTTCTGTCTCTTTGAGCCACCCAGTGGCTCAAATTGCCAAATTTGGTAATTTGGTGTGGTTGTAATTTGATAACGGCAGCCCTAGGAACCTAATACACCGGCTGAAGAGTAAGTGCATGAGGCTATAAAACCCACTCCACGCATGAAAAGGTCACTGTAGATCTGTCTCAAATAGTCATAACGAACAATGCCATCTTCCCAAAAGGAGGTGCAGCTCTCCAAGGATTTGAGAGGCTCTTCTAGATGTGGCTGCATGTATGTGCCCCCCTCCCCCAGCCTGGGGGCACTTTGAGGGCAGGAGCCATGTCTGTTCTCCTCTGCAACCCCCCTTCTGTGCCTGAACACCAGAATTGCTCCATACATGTTGAAATATGAATGAATTAATGGGAGAATGTATATCAGATGAGCGATTAGCATTATTTTACGCTGTCACATCAGTAATTACCATCATCTTCCATTAATATGTACCCGGCAAAGAAATCAGGTCCAGTGCCTTCACTGGAGGAATCCACTCTTAGACATCGAAAGACACGACCTTGGGCTTCTTTGAGATCTGATTTGGTCCCTGGAGCCCTAAGTGGCAGATGTGACCAGTAACACCCTTTTTTTCAATCTGAAAATCCTGCCAGTATTGTGATTTTGCCACTCAGATGTGGCCACAGTTTCTTAACTTTCCGGGCAAGGTGTGTTACCCTCCATTTAAAATCAGCGCACCCCAAATGATAACCTCCTCTTTTGTGTATGAGTTCATCTTAAATGCCTTCTAAGGCTCTAGGTGAAGGGTGCTATCACCAGCAACAATCACTAAATGAAATAATACCAGATGTAACATCAACCACATGGGTCTCCTGGAGGGAAATAGAACATTCCCTCCAGGAGGGTTTCTAATGGGGGGATTCATTTGCTGAAACCCCGGAATTGAAGTACCTTTTAGTGTTGAATGTGAAACTTTTATAAACTGTAAAGGGCTGTAAAGAAGTTAGTTATTATGTTTATGCCTTTTCCTAGTCCATATCTTTGATTAAATGACAAACCCAAAGACTCAGTAACCAACCTTTTTACTTCTTTGGACTGTAATTTCCTTATCCAAATGAGGGAACTATGGTTAATATCCCAAGGTCCCAGCTAAATCCATTTTTTTTCATTTGCTTACGATTTATCAGCAGGGGTGTGTATATATCTAAGGTCCTGAAATGTGGGACTATATTTGGTGACTCTCTTGGTATATAAAATTAAATTATTTTGCATAAGTTTTTCAGAATAGATTTTGTATAATATACAAGACAAAGCTTTTTTAAAAAGTAAAACGGGAGAAAGTAGGACATGAGAAAGTATAATGAGAAGCACTTTTGGAAAATATATCCATTATAATAATCAAAATTCATCTTACCTAAAAAGGAAAGGAAGAGTACATTTATGATTAACGTGAGTATATTTCATGCTTATTGCAAAGAACATTTTTAGAAAAAAAAGAGAAGCAAAAGCTGCCTTAAATGCAGTTAGAAATCCTAGGCGCCTTTTAAACGTAAACAGCAAACTTAATTTTTTACTGTGTAAAAAAAAAGTTGAAATAACCCTAACTTCAAGTTAGAAGTGCATAAAGCAAACGCCATATTCAGAAATGACCATTATTGTGTTTTTGGAATCAACAACTTTTTCTGTGACTAAAATGCCCCTTGATATTCCTGAAGCTTGCTAGAAAGCTGGGAAGAAAAGAACGGGGTAGAAATACAGTCAGGAAGTAATCTATGATTTTTGATTCAATGGAATCAACGTTTCTTGTATATTTTTATTTGCTTTTTTAAAGACAATAGGCCTTTGATTTTAGTGTGTGTCTAGCTTTGAAATCAACTTGGTTCTACATAGGGTCTATCGGTGCCCTTGACCCACAAGTCACAGGCCCACAAATGTGGGCAAGGCGACACAGGCTCTAGATAATAAAGGAATCTCTCAGATGAGTGCGTCTGAGACACAGGGGGATAAGTAGGATGGATTCTAAACTCTAAAGATGACAAATACTTAGACGGGCATGCGCTAAAGAGAATGAAGCAATACAGCAAAAACAAACAAACTAAAAACCAAAACCCTGTCATTTTCTCCATAACTTCCTTTAGATATTAATCCTTTTGTGTTTTAAAAAGGATTTTTAAAAATAGTTTAAGAAATATGTAACAAGAGCTGTAAAAGTATTTATGTCTCTTGCCCTAGTAATTCTACCTCTAGATATTTATCTTAAGAAAATAATCAGAAGTGATTGATGAATAAACATGTTTACTGAAGCATTGTTTATAATATAGGAAAAGTTGGAAACAAACTCAATGTACAAAAACAGAAAAATGGTTAAATAAGTCAGAGTCCATTCATATGATGGAATGCTCTGTAGATATTTAAAATTCATATTTTCAGAGATAGTTGTTGAGAAAGGAAAACGCCCAATCTATTGAGTTAAAAAGGCAGATTCACAACCGAATATTCCACATAGTTATAATTTTTAACATGTACATATGTCTATGTATATATACAGAAAAAAAATTGGAAAGAACTATACCAAGATGTTAACTCATTATCTCTAAGTGGCAGGATTATGAGATTACAGGTGATTGTTTCTGGTTATTTTTATTTTGCAGTATTTTAAGATTTTTCTACAATGAGCCTGTATTGCTTTTAATGTCAGAAATATTAATTTTAAGGTTCTGATATTCATGTACATTCCCTTTTTTTTTTTGCCATGCTGCACGGCGTACGGGATCTTAGTTCCCCGACCAGGGATTGAACTTGGGTCACGGCAATGAAAGTGCTGAGTCCTAACCACTGGACCACCAGGGAGTTCCCTGTACATTCCTTTAAAATGACAAAACTTTCCCCCCATCAGAAATGTGGACAACATGTCTTGGCTTTGTAGTGAAGTGGAGAATTACGATTAAATGCTATATATTCATGCTTTAATGCCTCAATCGATGAACAGATATTTACAGAGCATGTGTAATTCACTCAACCGATGCTTGTTGAGCACTTGCTATGTGCTTGCCTGGGATGAATTCATGCCCATTGTGTGTGGACAACAAAAGCGAGAAGATCCTGTTCTGGGTACTTGGGAATGTCACATATCGCTGAGGGTGAGACGTTCCCAAAGGCTGGGCGAATTTGCCCAGGCAAACTGCCAAGGAGTCTAAGCCTTGCCCAGGCATCTAAGACCCAGGCCAGCAGCTCAGCCAAGTCTCGCAAAGCGTGGAGGTAAAGCTTTCACAGGTTCCCGTCATCACCTCATGGGTGCTTCACCTTCTGCTGTTTTGTCTCTGAAGGAAGTTTTCTTAGTCCAGGAGGCTTGGTTATACAGTTGTACAGCTCAGGACTTTCTTAGCATTCTGTTTAAGCGCTGACAGCTTGATATTTTGATCAATGGTTGCTGTATTTCTCCATATGTTAGGTTGACAGGCTGATAATTTCCAAAGTCAATCCTCTCTCCTTTTCCTTTCTCTCTCTCCCCATCTCTCTCCGATTTACTCATTTCCATTTTCCAGTTGCATTTCCTAAGTACCTCAAAATAGGGCAAAGCAGGGGCTCTGGGAGCCCTTGGCCCAATCCCTGCACAGCTGGCCCCTCAAGACTTGCTCTGTCCTGACGTCATGGAGGACGGAGCCCGGGCAGGCTGCTGTGTGACGCTGGTGGCCTGTGTTCAGGGCACATTGCCAAGGTCACATATAGTTTGTTTACAAGGTGCCCCCACTGGAAAGGATGGACCTGACTCTAAACACGTTTGTTTGCTTTTTTAAATTTTTTGGCCGTGCCATGCGGGATCTTAGTTCCCCAACGAGGGATCGACCCTATGCCCCCTGCACTGGGAGCATGGAGTCTTAACCACTGGACCGCCAGGGAAGTCCCCTGACTGTAAACATTTTGCCCACTGCTGCAGAGAGCTCTCGGTGAACAGAGAAGCACCCAAGCAGGTGCTTTTCTGCTGCAGAAGCTGCCCGGGATGTGCCTTCTTCCCGCATCACATGACCTTTCCCAGGCCCTGACATGTGGGTTTCACCGAGTCACTCAGAGAGACCGGGTGACAGTTAGCAAACAGCACCCGCGTGCCCAGCGATTTCATTGGATATCCCAGGTCTTTCCATTCAAAGTGGCTATTTTTCTCATCCCTTCCCTGGCCCTTGGGAAGATGAGAGAGTCATTGACAGAGATAGACATATAAACCTTGCTGGGAGATAGCATGGCCCAGTGGTTAATGAGCGACCTCGGTTCAAATCCCATCTCTGTTCTTTGCGAGCTTCCTGTTTTTCAGGAAATTTACCTAAATTCCTCGAGCCTCAGTTTCCTCACAGGGGTGCGGATAAGTGATAACTGTTGCCTGGCTGATAGGAAGCTCTCAGTAAAGGGCAGTTCTTACAGTTTTTATACATTCCCTACACGACAATGTTCCTAACACAAGGTGTGTGCATGTGGTACACGTGTCTGTGCTGTGTGTGAGAAGAAAGGAGGATGCAACTGATAAGGCTTGCTTTCAGAGTTGCTGCAGCTGAACTTTTTTTCCTTAGGAAAATATGAATGTGTCAACATTTCTTATATATCATATGGGGAGGAGACTTAGATTTTTCTTTCAGTTTTTCATCAGTTGAAAGAAGAAATTCCGTGGCAATGAGCAGTTTTGGAGGTCTGTCTGTGAGCTGAGCTAAAAGCAAAAAATCAACGGGATAGTGAAATTTTGTTTGAGTGAAATTTTGTTTGTCCTTTAAGGAAACCCTCTTTTCTCGTCCCACTGTCCTGGCAATGTAATGTTCATTCTGATGTACACCCTCCTTTCGTTATTCTGTTTTGTTTTGTTTTGTTTCTTTGCAGTAACAGTATCTTTAACAGTAGTTCAACTGTCCAGAAATGGAAAAACTATGAGACAACTCTTAAAGGATATGAACTAATACTAATCACATAATAGGTAATGATCGTACATCTGTATATGGTATAACCACCGTAAAATCCCAGCTCTCTTTGAGAAAGTAGCCATTCTGGAGAGTGGAGTTCTAGGCCATTGAGAGCTTGTCCTTCAAAGCACCAAAAAAAGAAAAAGGGAAAGAAAGAAAGAGAGAGAGAGAGAAAGAAAGAAAGAAAGGGAGAGAAAGAGAGAGAGAGAGGGAGGGAGGGAGAGAGAAAGAGGAAAGAAAGAAAGAGAGAAAGAAAGGAAGGAAGGAAGGAAGGGAAGACATTTTGGGTAGAAAACTTTCTAAAATGTAATTCAACCTCTCCTGCTTTCTGAAAGAGTCTGGGAGACTTTATTTAACATCTTTTTTACTTTTCTTGGTCTTGAAGTCATCATAATGAGAACCAATTCTAATGTTATTGTATAATAAAATTGTGTGCTTAGGCAATTGAGAGAGCTAGGGATATTCGCGGGCGGGCTACTGGGCCTTTGAGAATTCTTCAGTCCGCTTTTTACTCTTTTCTATTTCCCCTCTTCTTTAGGGTGTCAGCAGTTACTTCTCACTAGCATGTATGTTTATAGGAAGCCCTCTCTCTATTTCTAATTTTCTATTTCTAAAGCACTCTGGGCATGAAAGTGAGAAGATAACACTGATTAGGGCTATGTGTACAATAAACTTTACTTTTTGAGTCCAGGCCTAAAAGCTGTTTCTCCTATGAGCAAAGTATATGTATAAGAAAAGTATTTTTCAAGTTTTGTTTTAATTTTTAAAAATCCCTTGTTTCTAAAGTATTTTCTGGATAAGTGAGGTGATGCAATGACTCAGTTCTCTGTAAATAAAAACCATGTAAAGTATTATCGACCTACTCACCTTCACCCCTGTCTGTTGTATGAGGCTGGTTATCAGTTATTCAAATGCTTATATTCAGATAATATATTTCTTCAGTGCCCTCAAGTTGTGAAAATTTTACTAGCTCTGTGGATTGAACTGACATGAGAGGAAAATATTTTAAGTCTCCTTCAGTGATTTTTATGCTCATAAAACTGTTCTCAATGTATCAAAGGCAGTGTTTGATCACAGAGAAGTGATATCCTTAGAAATCTGTCTCAGGTGCTCTCTCCTGATTGGAGACACTTTCTTCTTTTCCCAGTTGGTTTATAAGATGCGTTTCGATGACTGGCCATTTCTGTTTCAGATTCTATTGGTCAAAAATGTAATCTGGACAATTGCCAGTCCTTCAGGATTTCCTGGCAGAAACTATAATGAGTATTAAAAGCCATTGGGGGCTTCCCTGGTGGCGCAGTGGTTGTGCGTCCGCCTGCCGATGCAGGGGAACCGGGTTCGCGCCCCGGTATGGGAGGATCCCACATGCCGCGGAGCGGCTGGGCCCGTGAGCCATGGCCGCTGAGCCTGCGCGTCCGGAGCCTGTGCTCCGCAACGGGAGAGGCCACAACAGAGGAAGGCCCGCATACCACAAAAAAAAAAAAAAGCCATTGGGCTGGGAGCAGTTAGTCACCAAACACCATCACATTCAACTGTGCGGTGCTCATGATTTACCACTTTGGTCTGTTTCCTCCAGTGCAATTTGGGACCCAGTGCACATTGTGGCTGACTGGCCTTCCAGAAAGATCCACACACTGGTCCCTGGACCCTGGGAGGCCTCCGCTACCCTGACCGTTTATATTAGCTATCACGCACAGAACAATCATGTGATACGCTTTGCAGTCAGTAAGTTTATCTTGAGTTAAAGGTTTACCAATGGAAATGAAGTAGTGTTTACTCCAGTTTTGCAGTAAGTCATGTGCAAATAGCACCTGTGAACCTTTTCAGCAGACATGCTGGACTCCCTGTTTCATAGTTCCAGTTGCAGTGAATGTTGGTGGGAAAGCCAGAAATTTTCAAATATTTAGCAAGTGTTAAAATACTCACCGGAAATGGTTCACAATCACAGCTGTCAAGTTACCATTGTCATCTTCAGAGCATGTTCATTGATGGTAGACATTCATCCTAACATAAACCCAAACTCAACATAGAGCTGAAAACTTGGAAGGCTGTTAACAGCTATTTCCTCTCTGTATCAAGAAGCCTCTATTGTTAGAAGTTTTGGAATGTGTTAGAGGGACTTCCCTGGTGGTCCAGCACTTAAGACTCTGCGCTTCCAATGCAGGGGGTGCAGGTTGGATCTCTGGTCCGGGAACTAAGATCCCACAGGCCACAGGGTGCCGCCGAAAATAAAACTGATAAATAATAAAATAAAACAAACATTTTTTTTTTTTAAAAATGGGCCTTAAAAAGCGTGTTAGAATTTAAAATATTTTTATAAACTGGATTGCATCATACTTTCCAACCTCTTTATTTCATGTGTTTATCATTCGCAATGTGTTAAGCGCTATTCTAAGTGCTTTAAAACACGAATTCATTTCATTCTCATAACAACTTTGTGAGATATGTCCTATTACCCTAGTTTACATGTATGTAAACGGAGGCACAAAGAGATTAGGTCATTTGTCCAAGGCCACGTTGCTAGTAAGTGTTGGAGCAAGTTGAACCCAGGCCCAGACCAGGCAAGTGTAGAAACACTGCACCTTGCTGCCTTCCCACGTGAATGTAAGTATTTATTGCTGACCCTGTCCTTGTTTTTAGACAGACTGAACCAAAGTTGATTTAAAAAAATATCTACTGTATTAGCTTGTTAGGGCTCCTATAAAAAAGTACCACAGACTAAGCAGCTTAAACAGCAGAAATTTACTTACAATTCTAGAGACTAGAAATTTAAGATCAAGATGTCGGCAGGGTTGGTTCCTTCTGAAGCTTCTCTCCTTGGCTTGTAGACGGCCGTCTCCTTCCTGTGTCTTTACATGGTCTTCTGTCTGTATGGGTCTGTGCCCTAATTTCCTCTTCTTATGAGGACACTAGTCATATTGGTTTAGGTTAAAATGAACTCATTTTAACTTAATTACCTCTTTTGAAACTGCATCTTCAAATACCATCATATTCTGAGGTACTGAGGGTTCAGACTTTGATATATAAATTTGGTGGTGGGGTGGTGTGCAGTTTAGCCTGTAACATCTACTAAATGGCCATGGTATGCTAGCCATGGTGCAAAATGTCACGAGCTCCATGTTCTTTAAAAAGAGACCGTAGTCAAAATGGACTTTATTTGAATGACAAAGTTGAGACAGCTCTTGTTTTTTTCTGGCTGATTGGTTTGACAGTTCTCTCCAATCTGAAGTGGATACTAGGACAATGAGACACAGTGCTGAAACCACTATTTTACCCTGACTTCTTCCCTTCCTCTTCCAAGTGTGAGGAAGTATTCACCTATCATCTATCTATCTATCCGTCCATCCATCATCCATTCATCCATCCACCCATCTGTCCGTCTATCATCTCAATGGACCACAGATTGAGGAGTGAAGTAGTCATCTTGTTAGTTAACTGCCTTTTGGGCAGGTCTTTAGAAAGACTTAATAAAATGTGACTTTTAAGCCAATTGTAGAACATATGAAGTCATATAAAGGGAAAGAGCTTTATGGCAAGAAATCTAAGGGCAAACCATCTTTTATAACTAGCAGTAAATCCCTGGTTACAGTGAAAAATCAGAGATATGTGGAAATAATAGGTGGGTGTACATGTAAATGTGAGATACTAATCTTACAGTGTCTGGCATGTAGCAGGTGGTTAAAAATATTAAGAAAAGGAAGGGAGGGAGGGAGGGAGGGAGGGCAGGCTGGGGAAGGAAGGCATCAGGTCCCAGTTTTTCCTAGCAAATGGCATAAATGGATACTGGCAATGATATGAGTCTCTGCAATGATTAATCATATGGAACACTATAATTTTACTCCTCATACAAGAGCAAATATTATCTGGCCTCTCCTAATTCTACTTCTAATTCTCCAAGTAGCGCATGTCTGTCTTAGCTGTGTTCATCACTTCTGCAACTACTATTCGTAGCAGCAGAAGTGCTGTCTAAGCAAAGTCTAAAGCACTGCACAAGTATCAGCATCAGGGCTGGCCATTCCTTTCCCTTCTTTTGGTTTTGCATCCCAGAAAACTGAAAACTGACCGCTCACTAGTGTTCCATCATCTAGACTCAGAATCACGTACTGTCACTTCTGCTGTACCCTGGTGGCCAAAACAATCGCAGAAGCCTGTCCTGTTTGAAGGGGACGAGGCATAGACCACACCTCCCAATGGAAGGAGGGTCAAAGAATTTGAAGATATATTTTTAAACTGCCACATGATATACTCACTCCATTCTAAGTGCACACACCTAAGGGGGTCCCTGAAACAATTCAGGGTGGCAGAAGAAATATTAGAGCTTATATTTCTTTGCTTTAATTCACTCCTTTTATGCTATTTTTGTATCTGTTCATATACGTATAAATCAATCAACAAATATGTTGGACATTGTGTTCAAAAGTTTTAGCTAGTGAGGCGCACAATTTAAAAACGTAGAAATCCCTAAATACGTTACCCAGAGCCTTGCCTTCTTTCCCTGCTTATTAAAAAATCAGAGGTCCTCTATATCAAGATCTACCAACCAACTTTTAACGTTTTAAAAAACTGCTTCTTAGAGTTCCATTTTCTAGCCAGTCTCAATGACATTTAGTCAGATTCCAGCTTTTCTGCTCTTCCAAACAATGCTATCACGGACATCCTTGTCCTAGATGTCTAGGCATAATTTTGCCAATGTAATTGTAAGGCTAAATTCAGGCAGTGAAGTTCCTGGATCAAAGATTATGGGCATTAAATATTATGATTGATAGTGCTAAATTGCTCTTGGAAGAATCTTAATATTGGCAAAATGACCACCAGTTGACAGTTCTCACATCAATATTTGCAAATGCCTGTTTGTCCACAGATCTTCTTCACAGGCACTAATTATTATAAAACTTTACAGTCTTTGACAATTAGGTGAAAAATGGCATCTTGTTATCCCTTGGAGCTGTGTCTTTTAGTTTCTGGTGAAAGTGCTTATCAGATGTTTGTATTACTTTTCCTATAAACTGTCCATTCATATTCTTTGCCAATATTTTATTGCATTATTCTTCTTTTTCTTTATTTGTACTAGCTCTTTGTAATTTAAAGAAATTACGTTTCTCATATACTTTGCAAATATTTTCCCTGTTTTGTCATTTTTTTAAAGGTACCTTTGCCACACAAAAGTATGTATTCTTTTATGGTATGAAATTTATGACTTCTAAATCTATGGCTTCCTGGCTAAAAAGGGCTTCCCCATACAGAGATGATCAATAAACACACCCATGATTTTTTAAATCTGTGGTTTCAAATTTTATCTTTAAGGTTTTTATCCATAGGGAATTTCCTGAGAGTAAAGACTAAGGTAAGAATCAGCTCCAGTTTAATTTATTTTTCCAAATGGCTAGCCAATGGTTCCAACGCCATTTGTTAAATAATTCCTCTTTTCACTTTCAAGCAGTTCTGAAGCTGATCCACACTCACTGAGTGTCTAATGCTGGCCACTCTGACAGATGATGACCTTGACCGAGATTCAGAGTAGAAGCTACTGTTTAGCCTCGGGAAAGGAGAGACAGTTGAGAAGTCCCTTTATGCAACTTCTCGCTAGTAGAGCTACACGCCTCCCGACTCCTGGTCCTCGACCCCACGCCCCTTGCCTCGCTGAGAACAGCTGTGGTCTGTCTGTCTGGCAGTTCTTACCCACGCGATCCTTTCTGGAGACCAGTGCACTGGTCCGCCACTCTGTAAGTCACTTTTGCAGAGCCGCTTTTGGAGACTGTTCAGGAAAATCTACCAATGAAACAAAATGGAATTTGAAATAAACCATTTGTCTCTGTGAAGGTGAGCAACTGGAGGACGTGGGCTTGGCCCCGGTCTTTAAGAAGCTGCGAGGCACGTTGCCTTATGTCATGGCTCCGTTTGGCTTGGTGGGGCGGGGTAGGAGGAGATCCTCCGGTGAGGTCATCGTGTCCGCCCTCTACTGAGAAGACAGGAGCTAGGATTGAGCAGAAAGTATCTTTAGCTCACAGTTTTTTTCAGTCACCTCACCTAGGCTCCGTGGAAAAGGTTACACTCGTGCTGGGACGCAACCCTCACCTAGCAGAGACTAGCGTCACGAGCATGGACTGCCCAAGCCAGGGTCCAAGCCTGGGCACCTCCTTCCCACCCCTGAAAGGTTCAAGCCCTGTAGGCAGCCCCTGACCCTTGTGTGAGACGGCGAAGCCCTCCCGCTGAGGATGGGCTCTGTCCCTGCTCTGCACAGCCAGCAGCAGCGGGGCCTGGGTTCTCGCCCACCCTATGGCAGCTCCCAAGGTCCAGAGTGGGGAACAGGAGCCCGCCAGCCCTCAGCCTCCCTGTCCCACACTCTGGACCCAGATTTCCACGGGAGGCTTCGATGCTCAGCCCCCTGCAGGGTCCTGGGAGAGAGGGGCCAGGGCAGAGCCCCAGATAAAATCTCACCCCTAGGACCTCTAGCTGCAGAGATAAGACACAGAAGCCAGGCCACTTCAATTGAAGAATAATCCGGGCTTCCCTGGTGGCGCAGTGGTTGAGAGTCCACCTGCCGATGCAGGGGACACGGGTTCGTGCCCCGGTCCGGGAAGATCCCACGTGCCGCGGAGCGGCTGGGCCCGTGAGCCGTGGCCGCTGAGCCTGCGCGTTGGGAGCCTGTGCTCCGCAACCGGAGAGGCCACAGCAGTGAGAGACCCGCGTAATGCAAAAACAAAAAAACAAAACAAAACAAAAGAAAAAGAATCCAAGATATCATGCTAATTAAAGGGGTCTGCAGGAGCAAGACCTGACCAGATTTAGATCCAGTAGTTAACAAAAATCAGACGGTTGAGAGCAAGAGTTTCACGTCAATAAAAATATGAGCCCACGGTGAGCAGCTGAGCTGCTGCAGTGAAGTTTTTTCCAGGCTGCAGGCTATTTCCCACCATAGATGCATCGTTTCTGACAGACGAGCATGTGGGTAGGCCTGCTGAGTTTTTATTCACCTAAAAATCACTGCAGGGCTTCCCTGGTGGCGCAGTGGTTGAGAGTCCGCCTGCCGATGCAGGGGACACGGGTTCGGCTGAGCCTGCGCGTCCAGAGCCTGTGCCCCGCAACGGGAGAGGCCACAACAGTGAGAGGCCCGCGTACCAAAAAAAAAAAAAAAAAAAAAAAATCACTGCAGTTTGCTGAAGAAGTTTCAATGACTCCCATCTTTTTGTTTAAAAAAAAAAAAAAAGAAGGGCAGCTTTGAAATGAATGGCTTCATTGAATCAAATCACTGAAGAGCTCATCCCAGGCCCCCAGCACCCACTTTTCCTCCTGACCCATCTTGAAGGCAGAGTTTAGTCTTGTTCTTTGGGGATCCCTATGTTTCTTTCATGATGCTACAGCTCTGTCATCCCAGGGAGATCACCTTGTAGGTCACACAGCAGCCACCCCCCCGGGGGCAGTAAATGCAGGGGGACCACACCGCTGTCACCGGCTCTTAGGAGGAGTCTGATCCCTGGGCAGGTCAGGGGCGGGGAGGAGGGGCACCCGCTCCCCTGTGCTGCTGAGGCCGCAAAAGGTGCTACCCCAAAGGGCTCAAGTGTCATTACAGGAGGCGACAGAGACTATTTTGCCAAAAGAGAACCATAACTGTTTGGATCTTGAAAAGTCTAAATGTCCCCTCTCCTCCCCAGGCGGCCCGGAGAGTCTGAGGCCGGCGCCTGCGGGGCGGATCAGGGCAGCACCAGGTCCCCAAGGTACCATGTTGCATTTCTCAATCTAACTTTGTTTAGTTTGGGGAGAACATTTTTTCGATCCCGAAAAAAAAAAAAAAAATCACTGTGGTTTCTCTCCCACCCGCATCCTCTGTAATCGCCACTTGTAAGAAAGAGTTTCACCATGTTTCCCGTAAAACCGAAACCATGAGGATGCCGGGCAGACATTCTTTCTTTTGCTTCCGTGTCTGTCAGTCCTCCGCACAACCCCAGCCCCTCTGCCCCAGGCTGGCTTGTCTGCTCACTGCCCTCACACCCCTCTCATTCACGCTGGGCCCCAGCCAGCCTCTGTCCCGCCTTCCTCCTGGTCAGACTCTTCCAGAAGCCAGCTCAGCATCTCCTGGCTAAGTCACCCCGGGCTAGGGCTGGAGGTGGTCCAGGGGCGTTCCGTGCGCACAGCTCCAGGAGGGCCCCGTGTCTCCCCAAGGCACCCGGGTTCTCCTGCCGTCACTCCTTCCCCCTCCCGTCCTCCTCGTGGGCGCTCATACCCCATCATCACCATCCACTTCGGGTACCCAGCTCCACCGGGCCCGCCCCTGGGTAAGTCTTCTAAAGCCGCTTCACATGTGTGGGCACGAGGGCACTCTCTCCTCCACCAACATACTTTTAGGGATACCTTGTGTCTTCCAGTTATTTTCTGTCGCCAGTCTCCTTCCCACAGTTTATTCACATCTTGTCATCCCACTGAGGGCTGTTGACCGACCAGTTCCTGTGCTTTCTCCTCCCGTCAGCAGGGCGGGGTCAGGGGTGAGAAGCCGGTTAGTCAAAGCTCCTGGATCCTCTTAAGTCGTCCTGCTACTGAGTCACCGAGGAAGCGCAGACAAGCCACTTCCCTTCCTCATCTCCGCACGTCTGCAGCCTCGCCAGGCTCTCCGCACATCCTGACGCGACACGGCTGGAAGGAACCTGGTGTCCTCTGTACACAGGAGGACCCGTTGCCCCGCTGTCGCTCATGAGAGCCAAAGGGGGTGCTACTGATTGTGCTGGGTTTGTCCCTGGCAGGTTCTAGAATCCCAGGTAAAAACTGGGACCGGCTCAGGCTTTCCTTAGCTCGCGCAGCTAGAATAACAGCAGCTTGCTTCGGCCTCTGCTACAGGCTTTGCTGAGAGAAGAGGGCAAGAGATTCAGACCGTCTTTCATACATTTCTAACCCACGTGTCAAAATCATCAGGCCCAGCTCTCAGGGGGTGAGCTGAGAGATGGGGGGCGGGGTGAAGCTGAGCAAAGCTGTCAGGGTGACAGAGAAGGCTCTTGTCTGCTCATTAGAAGTCCCGGCCTCAAACCTTACCCCGTGCCCTGCCCCTCTGACACTGAGGCTGCCCTGATGTCAAGCACTTGCTTATTGGAGGTGTCTAAACAACACCTGGCCAAGACAACTAAGCTGGGCCCAGAGGAAAGGCTAACAGAACTCCGGTTTGGCTCTGAAGGGCTTTAGTATCTTCTGAGGATGGGAGTGTTTGCCTATGATACCTAATCTGGGCCAGCAGCTCTCAGGCCCCTCGACGGACATCCTTCTTCTGGGAAGGGATACCCAGGTAAGCCTAGAGCAGCGGTCCCCAAACTTTTCGGCACCAGGGACTGGTTTCGTGGAAGACGATTTTTCCACGGACGGGGTTGGGGGTCCAGGGGGTGCGGGGGATGGATCAGGCCGTATTGCGAGGGATGGGGAGCGGCGGGGAGCAGCAGATGAAGCTTCGCTCGCTTGCCCGCCACTCACCTCCTGCTGCGCAGCCCGGTTCCCAACAGGCCATGGACCGGTACTGGCCCACGGCCCAGGGGTTGGGGATGCCCTGGCCTAGAGAACCAGTAAGCAGCATGCAGTCATCACCAGGAATCAGCAGAAACAGAGCCGCCCATGCTTGGCTCAGAACCCAGATACCAGGCGCTGGACAGGAATTTGCCCTTAGAAAGCTGTTGCTTAACCTTCTCGTTCCTCAGGCTCCTTGCCTCCTTGACAGAGCCCAAGCCCAACAGGGATGCTGGCTGAGGCTAAGCTGGTCAGCCAGTGCCAGCTCACTCAGGGTGAGACCAGGCTGGGAGGTGCCCAGGCCAACCTGCGGGATGCCAGGTACCGGGTAGGATCCCAGGGGTAGGCAGGTCTCTGTAGCTCCCGTTCCCAGTGGAAAAGGGCAGGTTTCCCCAAGGCTGCTGAGGGAAAGACTCAACTTGTCTTCAGCCTGGGTTGGATCGACCTAGGACGACCCGGGATCCAGGAGAAAGCCAGAGACCGTTACGGGCCTTACCTGGAAGCGAAGAGAGATCTGGCTACAATGGGATCTCCAGGTGACGCAGTTTCAAGGACGAGCCCAGTCCCGCGGTGTAGACGTGGGGTCTGTGGCCTTTGTCCCCAAGCAGCCCTACCGACATCTTCAAGGGTTGGTTCCATTATCAAAGAGAGAGAAAGGAGGAGAAGAAGAACAGGAGATGGTTGTCTGGGAATATTCAATTTCCTTTAAAATGTCAACTGAATTGGAAATGTCCCCAAGCACACCTAAGGCATTTTGACTGTCAGCCCGTGGGGTGGGCAATACATCCAGTCTCTCCGTTCTGCCCTGCACGCTGTTGGCCCTTGACAAATGGGTGACAACACCTTCCTGGTGGCCGCCCTCGCAGGAGCATCCGGGTGGCACAGGAGGGCGTCGTGGCATTCAGCGGGGCTTTCTTCCCATTCCAAGCGGACAGCTGCAGAATTCTGGAAGGGTACCAGGGAGATTACCTTGCAAACATTTCTTCCTTCTCCAGGAGCCACAAAACAGATCTTGGGGGATACGGAGAAGACAGTGGGCTGAGGGTCAGGGCACAGAGGGCTGCCTCCAGATGAGGTGTCTCTGAAGAAAGAAACCCCAGCGAGTGCATTTCCTCCCGCAGTGATTTTGCTCTTCGCAGTTTTACTGGTAAGTAACTGAGTATGCGTGTCCCATTCACATACACGCAGAGATTCCATGTCTCTGCTCAGGGAAGTAAGATTAGGAATCCGGTCCTTTTCGTCCCTTTAATTTCCTGCCGCTCAGCCCCCAGTCCAGAAGCTCAGTGGACAAGGTGCTCTCAGGGGGTGACAAACAGCTTGGACACATCAGGAAGGTAAAAGTTGCCTGTTGGGGGTGAGAGAGGCCAGTGGGGGTGGGGGTGGGATGCAGTACTGAAGAGGTTCATCCTCACCTCCGTCCAGTTTTAAAATCTCAGGTTTGCTCTCTTAGGTCCCTTGGCTTTGAGTCTGTCCCGATAGACACAGGGAAGGCTCACACCTGGGAGACAGGTGGTCTGGGCCCAAGCAGAAGAGCTGCAGCTTCTCAGCTGAGTTAGAACGAGTCACAGCCCAGGCCTCTCTCCAGTTAAGCAGAGGCCATGCCCCAGTTTTGTAACACTCGAAGGTGGAGGGTAAGGAGCTGGCCCTGATCTGCATACAGTGGGGACGGCTGCAGGCCCAGGTTCTAGAACGGAGAACCCACTGCCTTCCAGGCAGCTCAGAGGCCCCGGGGTGCTCAGCCCACGTGCCCACCTGCCTCCTGCTCCTCTGAGCCGTGCAAGCCCAGCTTCCCTCAATTCACTCCAAAGAGTCCCAGTTAACTGTCCTCGGCCAGCTCTCCTCCACGTGGCAAGTTCTGTCTTCCAGGCTGGGAAGGGCCACTGCTGACGTCACCTCCGCGGAGGCGGGAGAGACGCCAAGAAGAGGTGAGTCGGTGATGTCGCCACGTGCTCCTGAGGCCGGAGGAGGTTTGTTCTCTTGCCAGGTGCTCTGCATTCTTTGGTGCTGGCTCAAGCCACGGCCCTGGGCCACCGACCATCCTGTCCAAACAGGACGGGGTAAAGTCACTCTTGGGCACCCACGACCTCACTGATTAGTAAGTCCAAAAAACACATTGGATGACACGTACAGCATCTCAAGTGGATGAATTTACTTATGCATTTAGTGAGGGATCTTGCACGGCTTTCTACATGAGCAAAAGGTACAGGCTGGCTTTGGATGGTATCTGATTAATGAGAGGCAGATTTGGATAAAAGCATTGTAAGGTCTAGAATGTCTCGGATGGTATTCACGGTGGAGTCATTGGAAGTTTATAATTAAAAGGAAAACAAACCCGATCTTTTTGTTCCTAATGCTTTCTGGTGGACGTTAACAGTTGGCCTACAGATCCAGCAGACGCTGGAATTTCCCGAGGCTGTGATGAGTGGTTCTGAGGATCGGAATGCTGGCTGAAGCGCGCGGGGTCCTTTGTTTACCAGGGCCTGTCCTCGTCCTTCTTCGAGGTGTGGCAGGGCCTCTGGTCGTCCCCCCGTCTGTGTCCTGTAGCAGGAAATAAGGACGCAGGGGAAGGGCTGAGGGGACCTAACCTCTCCCTTTTAGGTTCAGGGGCCTCCCTCAAAGCAGCCTGTGTGATAAATGGACCCGTTTCTCAGTACCGCAAATGGGGACACCCAGCACAGTCCCCTTATCCCAGCCAGCACTCCTCCATCAGTGGCTCTCACTGCAAGGGTCTATGTACGAGACCCTGGTGGGTGGGTGTTGCAGGTGGTCTCAGGGCCTGCGAACCACAGCTTGAGGCTGTTTTTAAGTTGAATTAGGGAAGTAAGACACATGCACAGAAGTTCCAGAAACATCGAAGGAGTGTGGCCCTCGCTGAGTTTGGTGGTGGGCAGGCTTCAAGAGCAGCTGGGGTGGGAGCTGGTACTTGCAGGAGAAACAGGATTAAATTAGAACACTGGAAGATGGAAGGGTGCTTTGGGCATGGCCAGAAAAGGAGGGACACTTGGGGGCGGGGTGTTCTCAGCACAGCGGCCCTGGGGCCGGGCGGGGGGCAAGGGGAGATAACGCGGCCAAGGCACGTTCCAACCGGCCTTTGGGTGTCCTGGAGAGTCAGGCTAGGGGCTTGGACTAGATTCAGAGGGGAACCACGAGAAGGTTTCGTAAGGAGGGTCAGCTTCAATGAGGCAGTATTGATGGACAACTTACCCTGTTCCAGGGACTATGGTAGGTCCTGGGGGTTCAACCATGAATAAGACATGGTGTTTGCTCTTAGAGACTTTCTAGTTTGGGGGACGTGAGAGATAAGAAACATACTTTCGGTAAGTGATCAGTGCAGTGGTAGAAATATAACCAGGTGGAAGGCAATCAATGCAGCCAGTTATCTCTTTGAAATCTATCTAGTCATTCTCTGTGTTATATAAAAAGAAGAATGAAATTCCCCCCAACGTCCCAAAGACCACCGCTGCTGACACTTCGGAAATATTTCTGTCAAGTCATTTTTTTCCTGCCTCGGTTTTTATTTGGTTTTAACATTGTGGTAATCATACCAGGTTTACAATGTGCTGTCCTGTTGCATGGAACATTCTACTTGTCTCTTTTTCTGCATATTCAATGTATCCTGGTTCTTGTGAATGTTCTTTTTTTTTTTTTTTAATACAGCAGGTTCTTACTAGTCATCAATTTTATACACATCAGTGTATACATGTCAATCTTAATCGCCCAATTCATCACACCACCACGTATTTTTACATCTATTTCATGAAAAGGCTCACTTCCCTGCTTTTTTTTTTCTTCCTTAGCAGCAAACTTTGAAAATGTAGCTTCTCTTCTTTTCTTCCTCTCTCTCTGTCTTTCCCTCGCGTCCTCTTTTCCTTCCTTCTTTTCTCTTCCTTATACTTTCTAGCTCCCTCCTTCCTGCCTACCTTCATTTCAAGCCTCCCTTTCCCGAGTCAGGAAGGGACATCTCTTTCAAATCTGCGAGTATCTTTGTAAGACACACACCAGAGGACTTCTCGAAGGCCCAAACTCCAAGAAGTTTTGAGGCCCCTGCTGTGCAGGAAGGATTTCTGCTGATGGAAAGACTGACTCGGAGGAGCTGGGGCTGGCGGCTGATTACTCAAAGCCAGGGACAGTTGTCAGGATGGAGAAAAGAGGAAGGTGAGACCAGGCAGGGCCTGAAAAGGTGTTTCCTGGATTTTTCAAGACCGTAGAGTCTCAGAGAGAAGGAAGTAGAACATATTCTATTTAGAGAGGAAAACAACGTGTTGTCTGTCAACTACGCCATGGGCCCACACTTGGAAAGAGATGTTTAATATTACCTAGTGTTTACAGCAATGTTTCTTAAGAACCGGTTTGCCTGTCCCTCGCTTGGTACCATTCCTACGTAGGTGTACACAGCCTCTCTCTCTTTCTCTCCTCGCACTCTCTCTCCCCTAACCCAGTGAGATTTCCAAAAGAACCTTTGTTCAGTCATTGCGATCACAAGCTCTCTTTGTCCCACGTGCCTGTCACCGTTCCAGGACCTTGTGTGTGTTTCTCACGACATCACCAGGAGGTGGCCGCTTTCATCACTCGCAGACAGGTTCCTTCACTCGTCCAAGGTCACAGGTGTGTGTCAGGGCCTGGATTTAGACCCAGGTCAAGGGACCCAAACCCATCCTCTCAGCCACGGCATGATTCTACGATTTCTCTGTTACACATTTTTCACTTCACTGTTTTTCAAATAGAGGATAGGATTCCAGTGGGATACATGTGATGCTCAAAGCTCTTTCAACTTGAACGTAGATTAGGGACCAAGACTCTACATTCTTTGCAGTTCAAGCTGTGGAGGACTGCTTTTTCAGGCCAGGTATGGAGCAACTCGGGAAAACTCCTTGCCTTTTCCTGAACCATCTGGAGAACCACTTGGAGCTTTGCCTGAGCAGGACAGCCTGTCCTCAGAGATGTCAAGGCCTTGGGTCCCTCTGACATCACGATCCAGGGCCCCAGAGCGAGGACAGTGCACTTTGCTCCACCCAGAAGGCTGCCGCAGCCACTGGTGTCTGTCCCCGTGGAGTCCACTCCCCACGCCCCGAGCCTCTGTTCCTGCCTCTTTATCAACTAGCAGAGGAGGGTGTTTATGGAGGAGAGAACTGTGTCAGGAAGAGGAAGTCACCATGGTTGATCTCTGAAGATCCCTCCCGTGTGCCTCCCTTCTGGGCCACCCTGAGGGGCTTTCACTCGGTGTTGCAGCCCTGCTTGGAGTGTACCCCCTCCCACCTGCCACGTGCTTCTTGGCCCAAATGTCAAGGTTTTCATTTGACCAGGATATCATGAGCTGAATAAAATTAAAAACGGCCAAATACCATCTTGTTTACAGTCATTTTCTATTTTCTGAAGTCATCACGAAAACCTCTCCCTAACGTCGCCAACCTCCGGATCATACCAATCGCGGAGAGAGGCTCCGTCACTGCGGGAACCAACCACGATGTAAATCAGCTTTTTTGGCAACAGGGAGCTGGGGCAGAGGAATGCTCAATTCCTTTTCCCAAAATACATCCAAGGAAGCCACCAGCGTTCAGAGGAATGCTTATTTATGGTTGCAGGAGCCGGGTGCTGGGCTTCCGGCTCCTGAGTGCCCTTGACCCTGAGCTTGGGCTGTGGGCAAGGCCCAGCACGTACATATCATTAACAGATCCTTCCTGCTCCCCTGTTGTATCTCCAGCTGGGTGGACACCCATGCTGCAGCCGTTGTCCTAACCCCCAGAACCTCAGAATGCGACTGTGTGTGGAGATGGGGCCTTTCAGGAGATGATTAATGTGAAATAAGGTCATAAGGATGGGGCCCTAATCTGGTAGGTTTGTCCTTATAAGAAGAGGGACGGAGAGAGACCAGAGATGCCCATGCACTGGAAGACAGGCCACGTGAGGATACAGTCAGAAGGCGGCCATCTGCAAGACGAGGAGAGAGGCCCTGGGAGAAATCGAAGCTGCTGACACCTTGATCTTGGACTTCCAGGCTGTATTTTGAAAATACAATTCATATCATAATTTGGGTATTTACTGGATTTTGTTTTTTCTCAAATAACATAATCCCATACCTCAATAGATCGTGGGTATCAAACTTCAGTATGATTTCTTGACATGTTTAAGTCTTTTTTCTTTTCCCTCTAAATTACCTATCCCTACGGTTATTCTTTTATACTTGTTGAGTATAGAGTTAATTATTGTCATATGCAATGAGTCTCTGCTTTTTCTCAAGTTTTATTCCTGGAAAGTTTATGACAAAGCGAATTGCCTTAAAGTCGATTCTATTCTACCATAGGAGCAATGATATAACTGAAAGTTTTATTCTTGATTTAACATCAGATGACTTTTAGATATGACCATAATATGTCACAAAAGCAAAAACACAGCTGTTTGAAACCTCTGTAATCGATTGCAAGAGGCAAATGAACGCCCAAGCCATTTAGAAGGGGATTAAGTAGATTATATATATTTTGTAATAAAAAGGGCTGTGTGTGTGTATAAAATAGAAAAATTCCTTGTTTTTCTCACCTTTTCCCTAACAGTCCATTCTACACACTGGCACCGGATTAATTTTTACAGACGACTCCAAGTTGACAGACCTTTACTAGTTCCCCTTCTCTTGTAGGACTGAGTTGAAATCCTCGAGCGTGGAAGATGCCCACACGGGAGCCTCAGCCACCTCTCCTCCCCAGCCTTAGCTCACTGTTCAGCCAACTGCTTAGCAGCTCCGTGTCCTTCACACACATCCGCCATCTTCCTGCCTCGGTGTTTTTGTTCTCTGCCTGCTCAACCCTCGCCCATCTCTCCACCCACGCAAATCCCTTTCCTCCTTGGAGGCTTTGCTCCAGCCCCCCACCCCCCAAGCCTGGGGACTCACGCTGGACCCTGGTCCCTGGTCGGTGGGCCATCTTGCATCTCCCTGGGGCATCGCTCTATGCTGTTTCTGCTGTGTTGCACCGTCCAGGCTGGACAGCCGGCTCCATCCATCAGGGTGCACCAGTAAAGGGAAGGTAGAGACACCAAGCTTTGCTGAGCACCTAATATGCGCCAGGCACCGTGTCTGGCATTTCTATACACGTTCTCTCATTGAATCCTACAACCATCTTATGTGGTCGGGATTAGTATATCCAGTCACCACTGACAATACAGAGGCTGAATAACTTCTTCAACTAACTCGGCTAAGAAGTGATGCAGCCATAATTTAAACCTGAGCTGCTTGAGGATAATCTCTTTGGGAAAAGGTTTGCTTAGCGGCTAGCAGTGGTGAGCCTTGTGTGACCTGAGAGCTAATTAGGTTACAGGTGTCCAGCAGACCCACTTGTGCCTGCTGTTCTGGAATGAAAAGCAGACGGGTAAATAGAAGAAAGAGGTGTGTACAAGGTTACAGAACAGAGGTCGGTGGTGAAGGTGAAAACTGAAATTCAGATTTCACATAATTAGAGTTCTCCCCCTTTCCCCCAGCCAGGGGAATAACGAATAATAGACAGTAATAATAATAATAATAAACCCATGTACACTGTTTTATGTGTTAGGCATTGTTCTCATGGTTTAAATATATTCACTCATTCAATTATCATATCAACTACAACAGTCCCCATTTAACAGATGAGGAACAGGGACATTCAGAAGTTAGGTAAAGTGACCAAGGTCATGAGAGAGAGAGAGAGTGAGGAACGAGGACTCAAACCCTGGCAGTCTGGGTCTAGAGTCCATGGCCTCACCCACATGTGCGTGTTTGTGTTCGTGCATGCGTGCACACGTGTGTGCGTACATATGTACGTGAAAGAAAGAGAGAGAGAGTCTTCTTTCAAAGACAGACGTGGAGATGGTGATAAGCATACGTGGCTCCTATAGTTCCTCTCCAAAAAATATTCCCAGACCAAATAATGGCTCCAAGAGCTACCATTCATTATGGAGCGCCTATTCAGTCTTCTTCAATTTTTTGCACTAATCCATCAAGATTTTTCAGTTTATAGATGAGGAAATGGAAACCCAGGGGAGTGAAGTGAATTGCTCAAGACCACTCAGAAGGGAAGGGAAGTGCCAGGAGAAGAGTCCAGAGGCCACTCTCTTTCCAGGTAACCCAGGGACTTGTCTGGAGAGGGTCCCCTTCCCTTGCCAAGTTCATGGACCAGTCATAGCTTGCAAAACTCTTTGATATTTTCTTTTAGACTTTTCATGACGCATATTATCAAACACCCTTTATCTCTATCATCTGGCTGATAAATTTAATAAGATCTGCCCTGACTCTATAGATCGCTAGAAGAACAGAATGGACACCTCTTTGCTGACCATTTTTACACGGAATATCAATCCCATATTGTGGATTCATTGACATGCACATATTTCCAGAGCTAAAGAGATAACCTCATGATAGTCGCTGAATTCTCGTCCCTGAAGGAGCTGCCCCAAAATGCAAGGAAAGAAGATACAGCAAAGGAATATTTCCCCTCCTCCACTTAACTTAGGGCCTGCTTGTTTTGGTCCTACCCTCCAAGGATTTTTCGGACTACCTGGGTCCTAATCTGGACATGATGAGCTCGGATCCCCTCTTGACCGGTAAACTCACGCGTGGCTTCATGCAGTCTCATTCTGCATGGGGTTTCGTCCGAAGGAGGATGAAGGCACAGGTAGCCGGGAGAGAAGCTGACGTGAGGAGGCCGCGGTGGTATCCGTCTCCGAAATTGTCTCCAGCCTAGCTTTGTAAATTTGTGTTCAGTTTCAGGCCAGAAGGTCTGCAGGCCGAGCCGTAGGAGCTGATTCGGCCTTGGGGGGATGCTTGGTGAGAAGGAGACAGGAACATTCTGCTTCGGGGGAGAGACAGAGTCACCCAGGATGGAGGAGAGGGCTGTTCCCTCCATTCTGTGGGTGCCTGCGCTCTTGGGGAGGACCCGGGTGTTCTCTGTTTGGGGTGCAGACCGTGGCCATCAGTGGAGTTGTGGGGGGGAGCCAGCGGGACAAGGGCAGGGCTGTCGGCACCTGTGAGACACAGATTCTTGGAGGGTGGGGCAGGGGACTGAGATCCTGTGCTTGCTGTGTTGCGGGAGCCATCAGAGCCTGTGAAATCCGGGCCGTTACTCTTAAGGGGACTTCCAGTACCCACAGACTGTTGGAGCCTGGGCTTTATAAGAACGATACCCACACAGGTGGGGTGGTCTGTGAATACAGGTGCGGTGGGTACTCCACCACCAGGCAGCCTTCAGAAAGGAGATAGGTTCACATTCGTGCTTGGGGATATAAGCACACGCTATAAGAAGATAGAAATATAGATACGTATGTCTCTTTCAAAAGATATCTTAGTGCTTTTCCAGAATCACAGATATCATCCAGGTTACAGGAGTGCTGAGGATGGAAACCTGTACCCAGTGGATTCAGAGAAGTAAAAGTGCACAGAGTAAGTCCTGGGAAAGCCGACCCACCTGGAGGCAGAGAACAGGTGGGCTGAGGAAGCGGCACGTCCATCTTGGCAGGTGCGACGCATCATTGACCCCGGGAAGCCCCCCTGTGTTGCTTGGGCATCCAGGGTCGTTTCACAGGCACCCCAAGACAGGCACATGTCAAGGGCATGGGGTTCAGTCCCCAGGAGCTCAGCCTGGAGCTCCCACCCAGGCTTTCCAGCTCACCTGACACTGTCCCCCAAGTTCCCAAGCAGATGTAGAGCCAGACCCCCGTGCAAGCTGGGGCCAGACCCTCCTGTGCCTTCACTAGTTCTAGGCCGACCACCAGCAGTGCTCGGCACGGCACACATATCTGCTGAGTCTTTCATTGTAATATTGTTACTTTAATTAAAAGATCCAGAAAGCCGATTCCTAGAGGAGGCTAGTATTGAGCCAGGCCCTGAGGTAACACATCTCCTTGCTGCAGACAAGAGAACCAGAGAAAGATCTTCTACTGGATTGAAATTGCTCACCCCTTTTTTCCTGCAGTTTGGACAGCAGCCTTGAAATAGTCGCCTGGAAGGATGACACCATCCCGTGTTAGTTATTGTACTTACAGGCTCTCTCCCTTTCTGTTCTCCCCCTTCTTCCTCCACCTGGAACTCCTCGTCTGGGAAGGGAGTAGAGGTTTTTCCTTGGCATAATCCTCCTTTAGCAGGGTGCCGAGCTCTCCCAGGAGTGGCAGGCTTGGCCGCTGCTGAAGCTATTGGGAACCCGGTAAGGAGCCTTGAGGGCAGCAAAGGAGAAAGAAGGCCCTTGACAACCTTTCTGGCCCTTCTACCACTCTTCCCAAGCCCTGATTAGCTTTGCCGGAGGGGATGTTATCTTGCAGGTTTCAGCCGCCTTCTTCACTCGTGTCTTGGGGAAATTAGGGGGGATTTCCATTACAAATGAGATAGAATTGATTTTAAAAGGAGAAGAGCCTACCCTCTCTCATTTCCTGACACCGAGTCAAGTGGCTTCCAGAAAAGGTAGGACGATGGTTGACTTTGTCTCCTTCTGGTTCAGTCACCCCCAAACTGTACCAGTCGGAAAAAGGGGTCTCCGGCCCCCTTTGAGTGGGTTTTCTTCTTTGAGGAAGGCTGCAAACTACCCTTCCAACTCTATCTTCCTAGCTCTCTCCCCATAACATTGAGAGGTTTTTGTTTCCAGAGAAATGGCTGGAAATTGCTTAGGGAAGAGGGGAGACTGATGGTGATGAAGGACTCTGGATGGTGACAAGAAAGAAGCCACCTGATAGCGGCGCTGCGGATGAAGTTCTCACCTACGCCACGGGGTCAACAAGTTAGGGAAGCAGGCAGAGGAGCCCAGGTTGGTAGATGGGAGCTGTGTTAGGTGAATGCTCGCTGGACCCTTGGGAGACAGAACAGGAGACAGGA
Organism: Physeter macrocephalus; assembly: GCF_002837175.3. Classification (NCBI taxonomy): domain Eukaryota; kingdom Metazoa; phylum Chordata; class Mammalia; order Artiodactyla; family Physeteridae; genus Physeter; species Physeter macrocephalus. The sequence continues at coordinate 5,565,672 of NC_041233.1, read as the reverse complement.
CAGCTCAGCCAATCTACTCTTCCCCTGAAGACATGAGAAAAATATTCAACCTCCTTATCCCTTAATAATCTGTTACTTAATCTGTTAAGAAATGAGTTAGAGGTCTTAAAGTTTCCTGTCACTTTCTTCTGTCCATTAATACTTATACTTTGAACAAGTTTTGTTTTACAGAAGTCATGGCTATGTTACTTAGGACTTAAAATGTATGTCTGTTACCCATTTCATTCCAGAAGATGATGTTCTTCATCAACAGAATATCTTGTTCTGTGGCCCATGAATTCTTCCAGCCTTGAATTTTAATTTGATTGCTATTAATTTGGGGATATATATTTTCTTTTTACTTTGTGTTGATCTGGTGAACTGGGCCAGTCTTCTAATTGTTATGTTAGTACGCCTCTTATAGGCAGCATGTGGTTGAATTTTTCTGGAAAACATAAAATAAATTAATAAAAAATGCCCTAATGAATCAATAGCAATAGAAGATAGTAAACAAGTCGTTGAAGAGCTACGTTCAGGAAAGTCAGAAGGCTCAAATGAGTGTCTAGTTTATGGGTAACTTTTTTCAAACTTACAAAAAAGTTCATTCTCATACTAAATAAATCATTGCAGAACACAACAAAATATATAAAGCTTTCCAAATCAATTTATGACTTTGTGTAATCTTGTTACCAAACCTCAGGAACCCAGAACAAAAAAGGCAGCTACACACTAATCTCATTTATAAATACAGATAAAAAAACCTTAAATTGTTTTAGCAAATCAAATCCAGCACTATATTAGAAGAATAATATATCATACCATGGAGATTTTATTCCAGGAATGCAGGGATGGTTCAATATGAAGAAACTAATAATACAATCTACCACACAAAATGGATTGAGAAAAAAAATAATCTCAACAGATAACTAAAAAGGCATTTGGTAAAATTTAACATTCATTCCCAGCAAAAGCAAATAATAAACAGATACCTAACATCATAGTTAAGAATAAAATAGTAAAGATGATACTGTTAAAAAAAACAATAAGGATGTTTATTACTATCCTTACTATAAAACATTTTCCTAGAAATTTCCATAAAGGGCATACAGAGAAAATAATAAATAAAATTAAGTAAAAATATCGAAAAAGGAAAAAGTATTGAAAATTATGTGATTGTCTAGAGTGACCTGAGAATAAACTACAAAAGATATTATCTATCAAATATATATTTGAGAAGCAGTAAAGCTTGATAATCAAGGGCATAGGCTCAGGACTGCCATTTGAAGTCTGACTCTGCCACTTGCCAGCTATGTGATCATGGACAAAGAAATGAAGTCTATTAATTAATTAAGTCTATTAAAGAAATCAACCAACTTTGGCTTTTACTCTGAATGGAAATTCATTTGAGGGTTTTGAGCAGAGGTGAGACACCTTAAAATTAATAAACTTTTTTTTTGGTATCATAGAATATAAGTGGTTTTGCTTCTTTATATTTTTTGTACTTTCTATTTTTGGACAGTAGCCTATATTTTACTTGCTAATGATAAAAGTAAAGACTTTCTGAAGTATTGGATAAGAATTATTCAAATAAATGTGCTATTAGATTAAGTTGCAAATAAAAAAATTATACTTGATTGTTCTACTATATCAGGACTGAACTGGAACTTAAATCAGAGAGTCTAAAAGCCAAAGAATAACAGTGGTGAACTACAAGAAAAATATCTCAAATTATTTGCAAGTCAGAGGTCAGTGTTCCCTTCTGCCTCCGCTTTGGGAAGAGTGCCCAAAGTCTTTAGGGGAGACAGCATTTCATGCCCTGTCCTCCTCCCATTCCCACCCTGAATAGCTTTTTTCCCAAAAAAGAATAAAGAATACTCAATGAAAACTATTAAAATGCTTGGCAAAACTACACAGACACACACAGAGGTCAATTAAGTATAAATAGTTCATAGCAAAGCTGTCTTTTTGACCCAGCCACTAATATCTACCCGGCTCCAGATTTAACTGTTTGGTTGAAAATGACAGTGCAGAAACGGGGCAGCCAGCCCCAGCGGAGCTCCCATTAGGAGTGCTCATGTTTGTCTGAAGAATATGTGTGTGGTATGTTTTCCTAAGAGCACAGGAGGAGATACAGATACAGACCACCTCCCTAAACCTGGAGAAGGTGATTTTTTTTCTATCATATTTAATCTTTCCACCACCAACTACCACTTTTTTTTTAGTCTAAAACAGAATGTCCACTCCGTCCACTCTCTTCTTTGGATTTTTGAAGCTATTGATACCTTCTTTTTTTCTTTTAAGGCTCAGCTGCTTTACGCCTGGGAAATGAATACACTAATAACCATTATGAGAAGACAGCCTCACCTTTTGGAGGACAAATGCTATGGGGTGGTGTAACCGCAGAGGCTCAAATCCTGGCCCTGGCATTTAGTGTGTAAGGCTTGCTACGTTCCTTCATCTTCCTGGGCATCATTCTCTCCATCTGTGAATGCAGGATGGCAGTACCAGATGCCATGTTGTTTGGTTGTTGTAAGAGTTAAATGAGATAATGCATTGTAACCTCTTAGACTCTACATACTTTAAGATGCTTTTGTCCTCTTGACTTAGCTAAGTGCTGTACACTCACTGCTCTTGAGGTAAAACTGGAGCAAAATATTTTGTAATGCCAAAAAAAAAAAAACCCACTCTGTTAGCCTGTTTATACAAAGATTATTAAAGTAGGAAACATACTTTGAATTACTTTTTGTTCTTAGAGGGAGGATAGGAGGTATTGTTATTCACTTATACTGTTTGGGCACCCATAACATGTATCTGTAAGCTAATATTTGATAAGGAAATAGTCACTTTACAGACTGCCTCCCTGTATATTAAAAATCAATTTAAACTATGTCAAAAGCACAGCCGAAAACCTCCATTTCCAAAAATAGGGTTAGGCATTGAACTACCTGAAATCTCTCCTACTACAAAGTACCTAGAAATGCTGAAAACCTATAACATCCTTTTAAATTCATCATTTGAATTCCAAGAAAGTAAGAGAAATCCCTGGGGTAAAAAAATGAAGACGAGGGACTTCCCTGGCGGTCCAGTGGTTAAGACTCCACACTTGCACTGCAGGGGGTGTGGGTTCAATTCCCTGGTAGGGGAACTAAGATCCCGCATGCTGCATGGTGTGGTGGAATAAATAAATAAAATAAAGATTCAGTGTTAGGAAACACACCAACTAATGAAGGGTTAAAAAATGTTTTAAAAATGGGGGCTTCCCTGGTGGCGCAGTGGTTGAGAGTCCGCCTGCCGATGCAGGGGACACGGGTTCGTGCCCTGGTCCGGGAGGATCCCACGTGCCGCGGAGCGGCTGGGCCCGTGAGCCATGGCCGCTGAGCCTGCGCGTCCGGAAAGTTTAAAAAAGGAAGATGAATGTGAATAGCAACATGGTAAGCACAGCTACTGTTGACAACTGCCTGGATAAAGAAAGGAGTCGGAGGATGGGAAGGTGCCAGTCTTATTCGGTAAGAGAACTTCTCTCTCTCTCTCTCACTCTCTCTCAAAATTTCACACACAGTCTTGTGGCATACTGAGTCCCCCCTATACCCATCGCCCAAATTCAACAGATTCAATCAAGATTTTGCAACATTACATTTAACTTTCCTTTTTAAAAAAAAAACTCAAAGGAAGATTTTGATATTATTATTTAGAAGATTCAGAGAAGAAAGCAGGGGACTTTATTTTGGGGATGGACAGAGGCCTTTATCTTTAAACACTTCTTTCAGAAACAACAAAGAGTTAGCTTTTCCCACGAAAAGGCTTGGCCATCTTTATTTTCAATAAAATGTGTGTGGTGCTCCTTTCCATAAATACGTGTACTTTGTAACTTAAAGAAATGGAACTCTGCGGGATTTTAATGTTAGTTTCCCAAACTTGATCTCTCATAAAGTACTGCAGATTGTGGGGTTTTTTGGATACTAATTTACAGCTTCGTCTGTGATAAAAATAATAATCCAACAGGAAAACTTTTCAACAAGGAGAGAACATTTATAATACTATGAAAGATTGGGTTCTCTATTTCTGGCTGCCACAAGTAATTCGTCTTAATAGCTATAGTTGATTCTAAGTAATAATTCACTGAAAATTACACATTCTTTGTGGAAAAAATAAACAGTACATTCAATTAGAGCAATTTCCTTTGGTAGAAGCATTCCAGAAGTGAACTATATTTATCTTTCTGATGTTAGAATTTCAATGGTTAAACAATGATTAAAAATTAAAAATAATTTTTAAAAACTCTATTGAAGTATAGTTGATTTACAACGTTGTGTTAATTTCTGCTCTACAGCAGTGATTCAGTTATACATATATATACATTCATTTTCATATTCTTTTCCATTATGGTTTGTCACAGGATATTGAATATAGCTCCCTGTGCTCTACAGTAGGACCTTGTTGTTTATCCTTGGAGCTCCGTCTTTATTCTGCACGTTGATTAATTGGACTCGGCATAATCAATTGCAGAGGACGTCAAAGTTTCTGCAGTTAAGTGCTTCAGAGAGACAGGGGTTCTCAGTGCTGAATGGAGACACTGGATTCTGCTTAGCACCACGTTGAATGAGCTGGACCTGGTTCCTTTTAGCACGAAACTGGTTAAAATCCACATAGCGCTGAGATAATAGGAATTACCTTAAATTGTATTTATTTGCTTAAGGGTGTATGTCTTGGTTTCCCAGATAGACTGCAAGCTGCCTGAGGGTACAAACCATAGATTATATCTCTTTGTTTCTAGTGGACAGCTATGCTCACAGTTAAGCACTCAGTAATTATTTGTTACATATACTAATGAGTGAGCTCATTAGGATGAGTTATCAAAGCTGGATATTCAATCTCCTTGCCTTAGCTCTTTGGAACAGACACCTGGCTTACCAGGTGTACTGATCTAGCTTTGGGGGGATTGTTGACTCAGTGGGGAAAAATATAAGTTTGTGGAAATGCAGAGAAAGGCACAGTGGAGGAAGAAGAAAGGAGTTAAAACTGTAAAAGTATAAACAACCCCAAATTCATCTGGACTGGTCGAGTGCATATTGTAGTGCTTACCTAGGACCGTTGGTCATCTCTGTATTGGATGATTTGGTTCATTTTCCCAAGCCCGATTTCTCCTTCTAGCTTACCTTGCTCTAAGTACAGCCCCTGGATAATCAGGCCCTGCGGACTACACGTTATTAGTCTGGTGACGGAGAGGAGATTCAACCAGACAATTTACCAGCTGGTCAGCCATCCGAGGCCTCTGCAGGATTTTGAGTGAAGAGTCACGGGGGAAAGCTCACCCCACCGTCTTTAAGTCCTGCCGTTCCTTGCTCGTGCTGTTCAGCTTTTCCTGAGTTTCTAGAAAACCTCTTTATATCCTTAAAATGCATCCCTCAACACATTTCCCTTATTCTTTGTAAAATCTGAGCTACTTTGAACGGGCTGCTGGTCTTTGCAACCAAACGAGCTATGTCTAAGGCACCTTCTTGATGCCAGTTTCATACCTTGGGCATTCGACTGTCAAACCGCAGCCCCTCTGGCCACTCCTGCAGATGGTAGGGGGGTTTGAATGATCCACAGCATCTTAGCCAAAGGAGGCTTGTCTCAAAGCAGACCTGAGAAGGTCCAGGACAGAAGGAATCCAACGTGAGATCAGGGCAACCTGCTGATCACCAACAGTGAGCCATGTGGCATCTGCTTCTACCTCTGACCCAACTGACCACACACAGTGTCCTTCACTCCTGTGACAGCAATCAACCGAGCCAGCCAGAAGAACCAGCAGCAGGGTCATAGAATTCCAGAACTGGAATAGAGTTTAGAAATCTCTCAATTCATTTATCAGCTCTACAGCTTTCCTTACAAGTCATCATCCCATCACTTCTTAAACATGACAGGGCAGTCTATTTCTAGATAACTCTATTGGAAAGAATGCTGACCTTAATTTAAACCAAAGTCTACCTCCTTTTAGTTTTTCCCCATTGGTACGTGTTCTGAACCTCTGCAGACATATGCAAACATAGACTCCCTTAAAGAATGAAGCCAGCCCTTCAAATATTTGGACAAAAGAATGACATCTTCTTTAAGTCTCTTTCTCCAGGTTAAATATGCCAAGTCCTCCGATCATGTCTTCTGTAACGTAATTTTGAATCTCTTCACCATCAGTGTCACTTTTTGTCTGGCTGTGCTCTAAATTGTCTCTGGATTATTCTTAAAATGTGTCAGCCATGCACCTTTGGATGGTACTTGAGCAGGGGAGAATAGAGCAAGCTAGCACCTCCCTTCTTGCTTACGATTGCCTTCACCTTCAGTGCACTGCCACTTTCACCTGCAGTTGTGTCTGAGTCCACCCAACCCTTCCAGTCATTGACGGAATGCTGGCCCAGAGTCAGCTAGCTAGGCTCTGACCTGTGTGTTCCATCCTGGGGGCACTACAGTGGCTAGTTTGCCCTCCCAACCTTACCCTCTTCTTAGGGAATCAGCCTCTGCCAGCTCCACGAGGGATAGCCCCACCCTCTACCCCTGGACCTAGGAGATCCCGCCCAGGTCAGTTAGCCTGAGGAGCCTTTGGAAGGTTGTGGAGATGTGGAAGTGACTCTGCCTTTTGGGATGGCTATGGGCAAGAAGGGAAACCAGGCTGCAGAGGGCATGAAGGAGGCTTCCGGAAGCAGAGGGGAGTCCATAAGGGCCCCGTGGAAACAGAGTCCGAGAAATTAACCAATGACTTGTCAGTTTCCCCAAGTTCCCACTGAACCTCTTCCAACCAGTTTCTAGGAGGTTTCTCTGTTTGTAAGGTTAAATTCATTTGAATTCAAGATTCTTCGAATGGATTTTGGTTCTGAACAAACACTCTTTGCCAAGACTTTAAGCAAGTCTTGGAATCTCACTGGGCTTAATTTTCCTTATGGATAAATTGCATGACTGTCCGATAGTCTGCTTTCACTCTGTGATTCTACACGTTATTATTCCCATTCTATAATTCTGTACTCGGGAGGGTATTTATTTTTATTTTTTAAAAATAAAAACTGAGGTGTATAACTTCACATATAATCCCTGGTAAATTTCACCTTGGTTCTGGTTAATCTTCCAAAACATCTCACGTATTAGAATACATTTGGGGCTTTGATGGTCAGATAGTAGTAAATAGAAGAAAACTTGAGAGTAATAAGATCATACTTCTTCACAGAAGTGCGTATAATAGTTGTCTCTCACATTGGATGAACTGTCCAGAAATGTCATTTACATGGCTTAGAAATTCATTCATTCATTAATCTGTTTATCCATTCAGTAATTTCACTAGTCGTTGTTGATTGAGGGTATGTTTTCCAACATCAGCAGAAAGATATGTGAGCAGTAGATGCACAGCTTTGATTTACTGTGATCTGTTAGGATGGCCACCCCAAGCACAAAATGTCCACATCTTAAAGGACCTGACAAGTGGTGCATTGGACCGACTGGAACGCCCAGTGACCACCAATTATGCAAGGTCAGAGATGCTGCATAAAGAACTAGTCAAACTCAGACTAGTCAATTTGCTATTTGCTGGCAACCTGGGCGTAAAGACTCGGTGGGGAAGGATGCAGGAATTTTGGCTAAAATGAGCTTTTGGCTTATCTTCAGATTCCAATTATGCAAGGCTGTCCCCGTCCCTCGTCCCTCGTTACCTCAGATAAATTCAACAGCAGCTTAGAGTTCAACTTGGGAACAGAGAGCAGACAAAGAGTAAATCTTTGAGGCAAAATGTGGGCTGTGTCTATTTGTGGTTCATAGATGCTTCAAAAAGACAGGCAGGCAGAAAGCAAGACCGACGCCCAAGCACAGTGGGTTGGGAACACACACACCTCTGAATATGTGAGGACACGAGGAAGAGCAGGAAAGAAGAGGCAGACACCTGCCTCACTGTCACCTTGGCCACCATCCCCAGAGGGTTTTTTGCAGCTGGTTCTTCCCGGGTAACCATCGCGCTCCTGTGAACGAACCATTGAACCCCCAGTCCTTGTGCCTGGTCTTGGGATGTGGAACAATCAGAACTGCTCCAGATCCCAAGTCTAAACTTTCGACCTTCCTCAGCCCCTCAAATGCCTGCGCCACCCCATTCTATTAGCTCCGCTCTGACCTCAGTCTTCCCTGCCCCTCTCCCTCCTTGTGCTTCAGCGGGTCAGTGAGCGCCCATCCCCGGTAGAATCCCTCAGTTGGGCTCACGTTCTTTTTTTTTTTTTTTTTTAAATTTTTTTTAAATTGAAGTATAGTTGATGTACAGTGTTGTGTTAAGTTCTGCTGTACAGCAAAGTGACTCAGTTATACACATATATACGTTCTTTTTTTTCATATTCTTTTCCATTATGGTTTATCACCAGATATTGAATATAGTTCCCTGTGCTCTACAGTAGGACCTTGTTGTTTATCCATCCTATAGATAATAGTTTGCATCTGCTAACCCCAAACTCCCAATCCTTCCCTCCTCCAACTCCCCCAACCTTGGCAACCACAAGTCTGTTCTCTATGTCTGTGAGTCTGTTTCTGTTTCGTAGATAGGTTCATTTGTGTCATATTTTAGATTCCACATATAAGTGATATCATATGGTATCCATCTTTCTCCTTCTAACTTACTTCACTTAGTATGATAATCTGTAGTTGCATCCATGTTGCTGCAAATGGCATTATTTCATTCTTTTCTAAGGCTGAGTAATATTCCATTGTATATATGTACCGCATCTTTATCCATTCATCTGTCGATGGACGTTTAGGTTGTTTCCATGACTTGGCTATTGTGAATAGTGCTGCTATGAATATAGGGGTGCATGTATCTTTTTGAATTATAGTTTTGTCCAGGTATATGGCCAGGAGTGGGATTGCTGGATCATACGGTAATTCTATTTTTAGTTTTCTGAGGAACCTCCATCCTGTTTTCCATAGTGGCTGGACCAACAGTTGGGCTCAGTTTCCTCATCTGGAGAATGGGCATAATTACCCCTACCTCATGAGGCTGGAAACACACCATGTGTGTTCAGTGTGAGGGGCAGGCCTGTTCATGGCACCCACCCAGTGAAGGGCAGCCCGTTCTCTACTGCATCTTCCCCTCTCCTCACAAATATGCTTTTCCCTCCACTTTGGAAAAGACCTCTGGCCTTGCCAGCATCTCCCTGCTTCTCCTCATCCTCAGACCTCAGGAAGGGCTGCTCTGCCCCCCTCCCCCGCCTCCTCGCCACCGGCACCATGTTGCCAAGGACGTTGTAGTCTTATTCCGACCCATCATCCCCCAATTCTGTCCTCATCCTGCCTCCGCTCCTGGATCCAGCCTCTCAAGTTCAACACCTCAGTGTGAATCTCAATGCTTCCCTCATTTTCTCTCTCTCTACTCAGCAGATGACTAGATTTGGTTGATTCTGTCCCAGAAATGTCACCTTCTTACCCACGGCCTCAAAGCCAGCCTCCCCACCGTCTCTGACCGTGACCATCATGACTTGTCTGCCTGCCCCAGGCTTGGCCTCCTTACTCCACACTTCTGGCCCAACTCTGCTTCAACACCTTCAGTGACTCTGTCATCTCTAGGACAACGTCTGACTTCCTTCACAAGTACATGGGGACCTAACGGTGGCCTCAGACATCCTCACCGCAGGCCAGGCCTGTCACACACGAGCTGGACACAGGGACCTCCACGCCACACCCTGCCCACGTCAGAGCCCCCGGGCCCCCCTCGGGAGTTCCTGCACTTCCTTCTGGCTGAACTGCTGCTGCCCCCTCAGTGTTGAACTCCTCGTCCTGCTTTAAAACCCACATCAAATGTCTCCCAGCCTCCTCCGCAGGGACCCCCAGCACTTTATCAACAGCCCACGGCTTCCTAGCAGGTACGTAGGCCCCCAGGACTGGGAGCTTAACCACGGTGGGAGCCTCAGAGCCTGGCCCGGGTCAGGTTCATGCTAAGTGACCAAATGCTGGCTGATGCACGCTTAATGAAATGAGAGGAGAAATGCTTTGGGGACCCCTGAACCCAGAGGCTGAGGAACCACGTGAGAAGCGAGTGGTGTTCCAGAAGCGACAGAGGGAACTCCTGCCCCATTTACGTCTCAAGATAGACTTGAGATCTCGATCAGGTCCAGAAGCTGCATAATGAAATTATGCTCCGGAACGGAGTGGTGCTTTGGGCCAGAGACTGCAAACCAGGTCTAAGTTGGCCTGGCTGGTGCTCAGCTCACTAAGATGACAGTCCTCACGGAGAGGAAGACTTTGCCACCATTTATAGGTGAGTTGCTGGTGTGCATTTATCACCCTGGCTGTTCAGGGCAAGGCCATAGTGATAGGAGAATGTCACAATAAGCCCTGAGAGTTGAGCTCAGCAAGAACAAGGGCAGGTTGGGAAGAGAGAGAGGCCCATTCAGCTCTGCAGACACTCCTTGGGAAGGCTGAGCCCTGGGGCCCTGGCGGGTGGAGGTTTCCCAAAACAAACCAGACCCAGAGACTTCAGAAATCAGAGCCCTGATGTCTGACCCAAAGGCAAGCTTGCAAAGCGGCGCATCGCCAAACAGCCAACTTCGTGGTTTGCAGCAAAGACCAGAGGGAAGCGTAGGATTTGGAAACTCACAAGGCCACGGTCATGAGAATAAGGTCAGCTCGGCTCCGAGCACTTCTGAGAGAAACAGACCCGGCCACGCGGAACAGGACAGATGGGCTGTCAGGGAGGGTCGCCCATCAGCACTGCTGTGTGGGAGGGAATGTGGGAAAGCTGGAGTGGCCCCGTCAGGGATTCTAGGTGACACTATGAACGTGTAAGAGCTGACATGGAGGCAGCATCGGCAGAGGTTAACGGAGGCCTCAGAGGCCTTATTTATTATTGTTATTTTTGCCTCCCTCACTTGGTTTGTAGAAAGTGCTTTGTCAAGATGGGCAGGCCCAGTCATGTACAAATGACCTAAGGCTGATTCTCAGGGGAACCCCCCTCTGACGCAGCTAGAAGGCAGCATTGAAGCAAGAGGGAGTGAAGGGTGGGCTGAACAGCACAGAATCAGAAGGAAGAATGATCCTCTGGCCCCTCCAGACTAGGCAGGCAGCTCAAAGCCCGGGGCCCGGAGAGGATGGATCAGGATGGGCCCTATGGCCCGACCGCTGAAAAGGAACAAGCGTTCTTCAAGGTGAACCAGCCTGGATGGGTTTAAAAAATATATCAGATGGGAATTCCCTGGCCGTCCAGTGGTTAGGACTCCACGCTTCTGCTGCTGGGGACCCAGGTTCCATCCCTGGTCGGGGAACTAAGATCCCGCAAGCTGCGCGGCATGGCCAAACAAAACTCAGCAAGCCCAGTGCTACATTAATTACATGATACCTGGAAACGTTTGCCAGGGGATTGATGTAGCCCATGATTGACACAAGGTGATGGTATCCACAGAGATGGTACAAATTCCAGGCCTTTGCTTAGTGAGTTCTACGTGTGTGGAAAAGCTAGGCTCTTCTCCAGAAGATGATGAGCCACTCTAAAGAGAACGATGTTGGACATTTTTTTCCTTGGATCTCTCTCTCCATCTATCATCTATCTGTGTCTGGAGACAAGGTTGGATCAGGCAAGAAGAGAAGGCATTTACGTGGATGTGCATCAAGAGATACACAGAAGTTTTTGAGAACCTTAGGATGTTTTACTTATGTATTTGTTCCATGGTTCTCTTTCTTTCTTTCTGAAGGGTCTTCTTTTACGTTTGGAAACCAACCTATTACGACTTGGATTTTGGGTTCTGAACAAGTGTATTCATACGCTACGAAATGACCAAATTACTTTTTCACAGAGTTCACCCAGGCTTTCCAGGAACCCAGGAAACCGGAAGAGGGGTTTTGTGATGACTTACATGCAGACAACGAATAAGACCATTGAGTGGCAAGCTTAAGAAGTCAGTGAAATCCGGGGGACACATGTGTCTTCGAAGGGACAAACCCATGCAGAAGAGGGTCAGGGGTCGAGACCTGCTTGCCCCTTGGACACCATTTTGTAAGCCTGCTCATGGTGCAGTTGGCCAACATCTAGCAGTTCTTCTGGAACATCTGGGGCCTTCAGCAGCTGGGAGAGCAGTGAGGCAAGAGTGAGTGGCCACAAGGAAGAAGGGACCAGAGAGGAGAGAATAAGAAGGGCCTGGCTGCCAAAACTCAACTGGGAAGATGGCGTGATCCGACTCCTTCTTACGGACTGGTGTTCCCTTCAGTATGAGCCAGATCCAAACAGTCCCCTTCACAGAACAGCTGTGATGAACAGCTTAGAGGAGCATCTTAGGAAAAACCACAAACCAGGCTGATGCTGCCGTGCAGTCCAGGGATCTCTCAGACAAGGGGGTTGGCTACAGGTGAGGCCAGGAGGGCAGGGAGGAGAACTTGAGCTCCTGGTACCAAAGGGACACAGCCTTAAGGACAGCAGTATTCCAATCACATGATAGCTTGACAGGAAACAATAAATGGAGAAACCAATGAGAAGGCCCAGGATAGTTCTTTGGAAAAACCTAAGGCCTTAAGCGTTAGCCAGGATTATACAAGGGCTGTTCACATTTGGCTGGAGAGTTGGCTCTAGGGAGAACTCATGATCAAACCCTCCCTGGATGTGTCTTCGTAGGAATGATGAACACTTCTGATTCCGGAGCTACCCTGGGGCCAAGAGAAGCTCCAAGGTCCCTTTGGTCCAAGTAAACAGAGAAGAGGGCCTCCCAAACTCCTGGCCCTAACACAGCAGGGAGGCTCTTGGCCAATGGCTCCTTGTTGGCTGGACCATGCCTCTCATGACATCCTGGGCAGCTCTTCTTGGTGTTACAGGCAGTAGTCATCCCAGCTGGGTTAAGAAAAGGTAACAGAGTAAGTGGAGAATTCAGGGCACTAGGAGGAGTTAAAAGATAGACTTCATCAGAGTAACCAGCACTTTCCTGTTTTTAGGGCATATAATTACAATGCCTGTATTCAGCTTGGAATCCAGCTTCCTGTACTGACTCAGTCCACAGCAGCCCCTCCCTCTCTCTGTATTTCTACAGGACATGTATTGCCTTGAATCATTCTTAAATGTTTCCTGTATACACCACACTCTTTCCATTTTAATAATTCTATACTGTGCCTGTAATGAAATTCAAAGGCAAGTAAATAATAGCCAGTTCTTGTCCTCAAGGAACTTCAAGTCCAGCGAAAGGAACAGGCACATAAAGAATAACATTACTATGGTAGCACAAAGGTAGGAGCCTTGAGGTTGGCTTGACCAGTGGGGCTCACAGGAGTAGGAATGGACCAGGATGTTTCTCCGAGAGACAAAGGGTGTGATTTTATACCTGAAACCAGAAGTGGAAGCCAGGTGGAGAACCATTGTGGAAAATCACATGGAAATCTAAAACCAATGAAGCCAGAGTGGCCACAGAAATGGAAAATCAAGTCTGAGGGCACAAAGCAGAAATCGGGAAGCAGAGAATAGAGAACAATAAGGATAGATCTGGGGTTCTTGCCTAAAATAGTTACTGTTCACAGCTTTTGGGGGCAGCCAGGAGAAAGTATGTGGATGGGTCTGATGGACTGAAAGGATCAGGGGTAAAATGACAAGAGGGAACAAATTTAAGAGATGATTAGGAAGCAGCTGAATATGAGACATAAAGGAGAAGGAGGCATCTAATAGAATCCTGAGGTTCTAGCTTATAGGCTGCCTGGTAGATGCCTAGATGCCTGATGGTTTCATAAACTATCATTCAGGTTAGGGGAGGAGCAGGCTGAGAGGAGGAAGGGGATGTGTCCATTTGGGGCATGTTGAGTTTCAAGGTTTTCATGGAATGGCAAGGTAGACTGGTTGCTTAGCAGGTCATTGGAAATATGGTCTCTGTATCACAGGATGTGGATCAGGACTGGAAACCACATCTGGGAATCATCAGCCAGGGAGTAGAAAGAATCACCCACAGAAAGTGAATAGCGAGTCCCAAGACCAAAACTTGGGGATCATCTACATCCCGAGAGCAGCCATGAGTATGAGAGAGCCATTCAGTAGGGTGGTCATGGCAGAAGCTGAACTGTAGAGGTAGAGGAAGAGGTGGAAAATGGGACAGTGGAGGAGGTGAGGGTAGCCTTCTTAAAAAGTGAAATTGATGGTGAAGGGAAGGTGTGACACGGAGTAGTCATTTGAGAAGGATTTTTAGAGCAGGGAGTCATTAGCATGTTTGAAGGACATAGAAAAGGAGCCAAGGAGGAGACAGGATTGAAGGTCCAAAATAGAGAAGTGATGGCAGAGAGCTGGAGGTCTCAGGGGAGGGGTCAGGTGGCAGGGCGGCCTTTAAAGAGCCACGACCCTTCATCTTCTGAGGCAGAGGAAAAGCTTTCAGGTTGGATGAGAAGCTGGGTGAAGCTGTGGGGCAACAAAACACATCCCTGATCCCAAGACTCGTGTGTGTGTGTGTGTGTGAGATGCAAACCATACTGTCTTGCATATAGGAGTCAGTTTTCTCTGTGAGTTTCAAGCTTGAACATTTTCTCTCCCTTAGATAGTCATCTCTTTAAAGGTAAGGACTGTGGCTTTGACTACTTTTTGCCGTCTCGCCTCAACTTTGACCTCCCACCCCATGCCGTCAAGTCCATTCTCTATGTCTACCTTTTTATTCCTGCTCTGTGACTAGGTTCATCAATACTTTTTTTTTTTTTTTTTAGATTCCATATACATGTGTTAGCATATGGTATTTGTTTTTCTCTTTCTGACTTACTCCACTCTGTATGACAGACTCTAGGTCCATCCGCATCTTCTTTATCCATTCATCTGTCGATGGACATTTAGGCTGGTTCCATGTCCTGGCTATTGTAAATAGTGCTGCAAGGAAGGCTGAGCTGGATGGTTCCAAGGTGGCAATTTGGTACATTTGCTCTTTCAGCTTCCTTCCCCGTCTCTTTATTAGTCATGACAGGGCACACAGTACACTCTTCGGAAACATGGGGCTGAGTCAAGTCTATGAGCCTTTACAACCAAGCAAAGAGCACAGCATTATTTGGCTTCATCCTTTAGCTTTGACCAGATGTTTGACACAGATCTACTAGGAAATTTCCTCTGTCTTGCCACCTGGCCTCAGCTCTTCCCTGCTCAATCACAGCATCTAATGTGCACCCTATTCTTTTTTAAAATTATTGTTGATGAATAGTTGATTTACAATGTTGTGTTAGTTTCTGCTGTACATTAAAGTGATTCAATTATACATACATATACATTTTTTTAAATATTCTTTTTCATTATGGTTTATCACATGATATTGAATATAGTTCTCTGTGCTATACAGTAGGACCTTGTTGTTTATCCATTCTATATATAACTGTTTGCATCTGCTAATCCCAAACTCCCTATCCATCCCTCCCCCCACCCCTTGGCAACTACAAGTTTGTTCTCTATGTCTATGAGTCTGTTTCTGTTTTGTAGGTAGGTTCACTTGTGTCATATTTTAGATTCCACATATTAGTGATATCATATGGTATTCATCTTTCTCTGTCTGGTTTACTTCACTTAGTATGATCATCTCTAAGTCCATCTATGTTTCTGCAAATGGCATTATTTCATTCTTTTTTATGGCTGAGTGGTATTCCATTCTATATATGAACCACATCATGTTTATCCATTCATCTCTCAATGGACATTTAGGTTGTTTCCATGTCTTGGCTATTGTAAATAGTGCTGCTATGAATGTAGGGGTGCATGTATCTTTTTGAATGAGAATTTTTTCCAGATATATGCCCAGGAGTGGGATTGCTGGATCAACCCTATTCATTTTTAGCACTTGGTTATACTCCATTTAACACTTAATGGTGTTTACAGCTTCCTATCACATAGTATAGTTATTGATGTTCATTCATATCTTATCTCCTTCACACATCAAACCCAAAGTTCCTAGAGAACAAGACCCATGACTGATTCATTTTTATATTCCTATCACAGCAACCAGATTAGACATTGAATAAATATTTGTTCTCGGATGAATAAGTGATTCACTGTCTCATGTGTTCATGCTTCTCTGAACTCAGATTTCTCAGCTATAGGATGAGGCAGCTGAACTAGATTCTTTAAGGCCCTCCCCACTCAAACTTCCAAGTATTTTATGAGCATGTTTCCCTTCCTGACTTCATGTACATTAGGGAGTCATTCCTGGGAGTGAACCAATGTTTTAGCCCTGTGCTAGGACATGATGGATTTAGAATTTAAAATCTAGATGGAGAGACAGAAATAACCCATATGAAAATAGCCCAAAATATGACAAGCTTCTTATGCTAAAGTCTGAATTGTGCGCCAGACCCTAGAGGTGAAAAGACAAACAGAAAATCAATGCCAGGGGTCCAGATGTGGGCAATATCACTTTAGCAATTCTCTGTTACTGCTCAAAACACCCTGGGCAGGATGGCACTTGCAGTTGTGTTGGACCTTCGCTGATCATATTGTGGAGAAAGGAATAAGAAATGGAGTCGGTGATCAAACTTCTTTCTCGGTAGTGAGCAGACTGTTGTGTTGTGATGGGGTAATGCAAAAGGGTTGGTCTGGTGAGGGTCTGGACACACAGCTGGGTGTCAGGGGGGCCATGAAGAGTCTGAGTTGCAAGAGAATACTGTGGTCTTGTGGGAGGGAGCACACAAAGAGTTAAGTGTGAGGGAGAGAAGGGAAGAGGATGCTACTAAGGGCCAACATCCTTCGTTCCACTCCTGTGTCTAGGGCTGACCAGCCCCGCTAGGGAGAAGGGCATCAACAAGGCTGGAAAAGAATGGAGGACTCACTGTATGACGTGGACCCCAGAAGTGGGCTAGTGACCCTGCCGTACACAATGTGTAAGTGCTTCCTGTGCACTGGTCAATGGAATGGATGTATGTGATGCCTACCATACCCCTTCTATTTTCTTTTAAGGTCACTTATAGCACAGTGTTTTGCACTGAGAAGGAAAATAATGATCTCCTGAGTGATTGATTAATGGAATCACAGAAATACTTTTCAGATGAACAATTGAAGCCTTTTATTTTGTTCTGTTTTTATTTTATATTTATTTTATTTTGTTTCTTGTTTTATTTTATTCTATTTTATTCTATTTTATTTTATTTTATTGCAAAGGCTTTCATTTTAAAAGTAACTTTGGTTGTATTCGGTTCGCACCACGGCCTCGGCTCAGCTGTGGGGTAAGAACAGCACTTAACAAAGGATGAGAGAGACGCTATGCTTACCTGGAAACCCAGTGACCACAGGGCCATCTCAGAAGCAGGTCCCTGGAGCCAGGCCATAGCACACCCCAGTACATTGGGCCTGCATGAAGCACACGTCCGGCTTCATAGATTGTTCTCCTTGCATTTCCAAGGCTGATTTAAAGCCTGAGTCTAATGAATCATGGTCATGGTGAAGGACTTGGAAAAGAATGTAGTTGAGATGAACCATTTTTCCCAGTCAGTGTCAAAGTTTTATCTCTTTGGCTGGGTCTGATTTAATCGATTAGTTAGTAGTTTGGTTAATTACTGATGAATGATTTAAAAGTTGTTGTAGGAAATGTAGTATGAGAGAAATATGAATTGAAAGAACAAATATGGAAGGTTTAAGACCATAAAGTTACTAATAAGGCATAAAGCTCTTCCCCTGCATCCCCAGCTCTGTTAATGGCTCTCCATAGACTGAAGCATCAAATTCTACTGATTTTACCACATACTTCCCTAATCTCTCTGCTCCTTTCTGTAAGACTGAGAAAATAACAGTATCTACCTCACTGGGTGGAGATGAGGATAAAATGCCTTAAAAAAGGGACCAGGGCATTCAGTAAGTTAGCGAATCTTATTAGTAAAAGTCTGGAATCCACCTCTGGGCAATGAAAGACTGAACTCTTCTAGCCTGAGAAAAGGTAGACACTGCTAGGCTCTGAACCACCCAGGTTTCCAAATTAGCCATTGAGTTCCAATGGGAAAGAAAAATGCAGAGAAAATGGTCTGTGCTGTTTGTTTTTGGTGGAGGTGGGGAGGGGATGTAGAATGGGGCAGGGGAAGCAGACAGACTGGGAAAAGGGACAGGGATTTGCAAGTCCAAAGGTAACAGGTACGTGTCTCTTAGAACTTTGAGGACCTAGGATGGGCCATCGTGATGTGAATTCTGGGGGGGGCTGGACCCTCAAAACCCTGATCTTGAGGTTCTGTGGCAAGATTTGCAGAAAGGGTAGAAGATCGTCGTGAGGGACAGACATTTCTGTGGACCCCCAGGAGATGGGACCAGAGAAGGCCAGACCACACCATACCTGGAGTTCTTCACAAGTTCTAAGCTAGACTATTGACTTGGAAGGGCTTTCCCCTCTACCTTTGCTAGAAGGAGCTCCAACGGTCATGATTTCCTTTAGAAAAATAAAGAAAGGTAAACATTTCTTACCTTTCAATGTCAAGGAGAAATATACTTGTGTGTTTCTGTGATGATCACAAATAAAATTCATTTAAAAAAATCACAAAATTTGTATTAATGTTTTAGTCTATATGCATTTCCTCAATCAATGGTACTAAAAGTACTACTATGACTGTGGGTATGTCTGAGAGGATTTTTTTTCCCCTCACTCAGTATGGATCCTCATTCTTGAACCCACTGAGAATGACTAGCTTATGGGTAAAGTCTAATTAACATGGTGCAAAATTCCATCCACGATGGGGCTCCTGCTTCTCTTCCAGACTCATCTCCCAGCATCCTCCACGCCCCTGAGAAGGTGATGCTCATGTGTTCATTCATTCATTCATTCATTCATTCCACTAATATTTATTATGCACCAGATGGTGCTCAGCTCAGGTCAAGGCTCTCAGGAAAGGGCAGAGGAGACCCAGAAATCCGGCTCTCCCGGAGCTGACATTCCAAGTCCCGTGACAACTCACACTGCTTCACATCTGCACATTGTCCTTCCTGCTGAAATGTCCCATCTCCCCCTACTCTCTGTTTTCCCAAGCCCCACTCATAATACAAACCACTCAGGCTCCCACCTTTTCAGGAAACTTGTCACTGCTCTCCCAGATTGCAGAGTCTCCGTGCTCCCCACACGTGGCTCAGAGCACGTCCAGCGGGTATGGAAATATCCTTTATCTGTCTGAAGCCCTCATTAGAGTGCAAAGGTGCCTGTGCTGTATGCACTGATGCATCACCAGAGCCCAGGCATAGAACCTGCACAGAGTAGGACTTCTTAATGTTATGAAAAAATTGCCCAAACCTTGGCACAGAACTATTCTTCTGCCAGAATCATGGCCACTGATCCAGCGGTTCTCAACCCAGGCTGCATGTTAAGATCATCCGGGGAGCTTTTAAAGACGCACCATGGCCAGCTCTCCTCCCCAGAGAAGTTGATTTCCTTGGTCAGGGACGGGGTGCCCGGGCATAGGTATTATTTCAAAGCTCCCCAAGTGATTCCAGAGTTGAGAACAACGTACATAGTGGCACAAAAATAAAGGCGAAATCGTCTGGCCCTTCAGAAGGGTGCTGCCACTTTCATGTGCATATCGAGGGCATGAACTAGGTCACCAGGACAACACAGAATCTCACAGGCACCTCACTGCTGTTCACCATCACTCCCTGTTTTTAATTCCTCAGGGCCCCAGCCAGCATCATCTTCTCTAGGAAAGGTGTTACGTGGTGGGATAATCTATCACTGCTTAATTTCTACTGGTTTCTTCAGAATGCAGACCAGGAAATTAGATTGTGGGCCTCCTGAGCAGATCAAGAACCCACGTCAGACTCTGCAGCCAGGCTCAGGGCAGGGCAGCATCTTAAAAGAAGCAAATAACAAAAAATTTCCCAAGACCACAGTCTGAGAACATTTGCTCTGTAGTACAGGCCCTACACTACAAATGGACAACCACAAGGAAGCTTTCAATGTCTTTATGTTTCCCTCATATTTTCTCCTACCTCCAAAAAAAATCTCTACAAATCCACTAAGCATTAGCTATTTTAGGATTTTGGTTCTTTTATTAGCTAATTTACATAGTTCCTGCACACCTTAAGTCCATTTTAATTGTGTGTACCGTTTAGTGGTAAATCATGATATGTAACCCCAACAGGATGCTTTACGTATGCTTGTAGACCAATTATTCAGTCAGCCCTCACTTCTTCAGACTAAATAGCATAACTTCAATTTGCATATGTTCCCTAGGTTATTGGGAAAAAATCTGTTTCAGTGCATTTAAAGTATAGAACACTGATGGTTTAAAATCACAGTCAATTGCCTAGCTTTTCACTTGACTAAAACTCAGGGACCATTTAGTTCACAAAGATCATTTAAATTCAAGATGTAGAGCAGTGCTGCTCATCTGGAGAAATCTTCCTCACCCTCCCCTAACCCGATTTCTTTCTTATCGGCCCTTAAACCCACAAGGCTACCTTTGAAAATGATGAATCAAGAAGAAAATATTTATAATGGGAACAGCTGCTGGATTAGAAAAATGCACTGGGAATCTTTGAAAACCAGGGAGAATGTATTATACATTTCTTTGATCATACCAAAAAAAGGGTGGGTTGTGTCCTAGCATAAGGCAGCAGTGGTGTCTTCCCAGGCCTACGCTGAAACACTTGTTATTAAATGAAGCAGCAGCAGCACTTCTGGAAAGTTAAGCCACGTGGGGCCAGCGGCCAGGAAGGGGAAAAGCCCAGCACACACTACAGACTTCTTCATTGTACCTGGTCAGTAAGCAGCAGCATCGCCTGGGCAGCCCCACCGTATGACACAAAACTCACGCTTTGCAAGTGACCTGCTCCCTGGTGGATCTCCATTTCCTTTGCTTCCTGGACACCGCCTTTGTCCTGCTGTAGGCTGGTCATTTCCAGGTTCCACATGTGTCCAGTGGAGACAGTCACACCTGTTCTTCTTACATGGCGATCAGAATAAAACAGGAAATACGGACAGGGTTCTGGGAGTCCTCAGACAAGGCATGTGGCCACCCTGGTGGCTGAGCACCATGGCAACAGCACAGGGAGGAACGGTGCCTTGGGTGAGTTGATGGGGCGCCCTTGAAAGAGTCAGACTTGGGTCTCTGTAAGTGTGAATAAGAAGGCATTTGGAGGAGCTTATTCTCTGGGTTCCTCATCTCTTGCCTCCTCCAATTCAGCATGAAGGAAGGATAAAGGAGATTCCAGCCTAATAACTGGGAGGGTATTTTTAAAGCATTTTCCAGAGAAGACTACATTTTTCTTTTCAAGCAACTCCAAAACCAACAGCAAGGGACCTGATGATGACTTCAGCTGAATTCGTTTTCTCACTCCAATGGACCAGGTAACAGCGAAGAACATCCAGAGAAACCGGGTCCGGCTCTGGGTGCTCCTCTTTGCTTTGGCCACATGCCTCAGAATACTCTTGATCGTTAAGGAGAGATGAGTGACAGAAGGTGACTCATGGGAACTGAAGGGGACTGTCCCTTTGAGGGGTTCATTGCCTAGTTGAGAAGAACGACAGGAAACCAAAGGGTTGCAAAACAATATAAGAAGCACTGCAAGTTGGGCTTCCCTGGTGGCGCAGTGGTTGAGAGTCCGCCTGCCGAGGCAGGGGACGCGGGTTCGTGCCCCGGTCCGGGAGGATCCCACATGCCGCGGAGCGGCTGGGCCCGTGAGCCATGGCCGCTGAGCCTGCGCGTCCGGAGCCTGTGCTCCACAATGGGAGAGGCCACAACAGTGAGAGGCCCGTGTACTGCAAAAAAAAAATAAATAAATAAAAAATAAAAGAAGCACTGCAAGGGAGCAATGTCTGAAGGTGACGGGAAGCAGCAAAGAAGGCGTTATCAGGTCTGCTGGAGAAGGTCGGGAAAGGCTTCATGGATGGAGAGGCAGCTGACATGAGTCTTGAAGAATCAGTGGAGACTATCAGGTGGTCCAGGAGGGGCTAGCATGCGTGAAGGCTGGAGGCCTGGGGGAACTGTAATTAGTTTAGGAAAGCTGGAACCCAGCTCCCGAGCTCGGAGGGCCTTGTGTGTCCGGTGCTGGGCTCAGCCTGTGTGCACCTGGAGACTTGGATGGCACAACATGATCGCATCTCTTAGGTGGTATATTTTAGAAAGAGGGGCCCAGTGGCAATGGGAAGATGAGCGGGAGGCAAACGGATGAGCAAAACCGCTACAGACACTCTCAGGATAAAAGGATGAGAAGGAGTTGAGGGTGGGAACAGATTGGGGTGGGAAGGTGATATACTGAGTCGAAAGGGGCTGTAGGTTACCCATGAGGAGAGGTCGCGTATGTTTCGGGCAATGAGTATCCAAAGCACCGTGAAGAGGTCTCTGCTGGAGATGAATCTCTGGGGGGTGATTTAAATATGGTTGGCTTAGGGTTGTTGAGGGAGCACGCGCGGCTGAAGATGAGGAGGGACCCAGGAGGCTGGGGCACTAATATCAACTGGACACACAGGGTCTGTGAAAGAAAGAAAAGCAGAAGAACGTCGCGCCACGGAGGCCAAGGTGAGGAGGGAGTTTCAAGGTAAGGGGCCATCACCAGTGTCAAATATTCCAGCAGGACAGGATAAGGTGTGTCCTGAAAAATGCCCTTTGGAATACAGGCATTTAGGAGGTCCAATTTAGGAGGCATTTGGAGTAAGAACAGTTACAACGAAGAAGTGTCAGGCAAGGGGGAAGCCAGATTTCAGCAGACTAAATAGAGGTAAGGGGAATGCCCTGGCAGTCCAGTGGTTAGGACTGGGCGCTTTCACTGCCAAGGGCCCGGGTTTGCTCCCTTGTTGGGGAACTAAGATCCCACAAGCTGCTCGGCACGGCGAAAAAAAAAATTTTCTTTTTAAAGAAGTAAGAAGGGAATGGTGGAGACAGCAAGGAAGGTGTGTATAAGAGAAAGTGTTGAGAAGGCTGTGTGGACATTCAGCACTCCTGTCTGCCGGTGGGACAACTTCAACCATGCCACGGGTGTTAGGACACCTTCGGTGTTACAGACAATCTGTCCAGCCCTGGGGATATAAACAAGACAAAGTTCACGCGCCCAAAGAGCTTTCCATCTGTGGTTCCAGAGAGACATATGGACAGACACGTCAAAATGCAAAATCATAAATTCTGGACAGAGCAGTGTTTAACATAAGTCATGATCGGGAGGAAAACTACACAATCCTTGCTCCCAAGGAGCTTACTACCATTTAGTTTGTCCACAGACAGCTATAATATAACAGAAGGGATAATGCTTTAGTAGAGGAGCGTTGTCCTTTGGGCACCCAGGAAAAAAATCAAATATATATATATATATATTTTTTTTAATTAATTAATTTATTTATTTATTTTTGGTTGCGTTGGGTCTTCGTTGCTGTGCAGGGCTGTCTCTAGTTGCGGCGAGAGGGGGCTACTCTTGGTTGTGGTGCGCGGGCTTCTCATTGCTGTGGCTTCTCTTGCTGCGGAGCACAGGTTCTAGGCGTGTGGGCTCAGTAGCTGTGGCACGTGGGCTCAGTAGCTGTGACACACGGGCTTAGTTGCTCCGCGGCACGTGGGATCTTCCCGGACCGGGGCTCGAACCTGTGTCCCCTGCATTCGCAGGCAGATTGTTAACGATTGCGCCACCAGGGGAGTCCAGGGTGTGATATTTTAAGGAGAAGTTTTACAAGAAACCTCTGGAGACACTGCCTGAATATACAGGAGTAAGAATCAAGTATGGATCTAGAGCGCAGTCAGGCTTCTTGGAAAAGTTAATTGGATCTAGCCTTTTATAGCCTCTTGAGTCACCAAGATCCAAGCTGCTCTTGAAACAAAGCCTGGGTCCATACCATGGAGACCTCACTACTATTTCGTCTTCCCGAGGGCCTGTCCCGTGGCTCCATGATGAATGCAGGAAAACACTCCTGCCCGTTGTCAGTGCACATGTGTGTGTACGCTCCATGAATACACAGTGCTCCTTGGGCAATGACATCACAGCGGCCTCAAGGAAAACAAACATGGTGACCTATATTGACGAGAGAACATTGAGCAAACCTGCAATATGCTCATGCCATAGGGTCCTCTTTGAGTTCTATCAGGAAGATTACATATTCTCTCTCCCCCAAAGCCCTCATGTCTCGACTTAAGTGTTCATTTTTGAAAATATTGTATTGTATTGAAAATATTGTATAGGGCCTTGGGATAAAATATACCAATGTGAGGTTTAAATATAGTTGGATAAATTTTTTAAATTCCAACTTTTCCTGAAGGCAAGGGAGCTTAATTTAGACAAACAAATGGTTAGAATCACCTACCAGCATGTAAACAAGGTCATAATTTAAAATGTGATCATCATTCTTTCCAGTCCAGCCATTACCCTGGTCTGAATTTCTAGCCCTGTTCTCTCTACACAAGAGGCTCATGTGAGCTGAGGTTTTGGCCTGTTTTAACAGCCACTTTTTTGGCAAACAACAGGTCAGAACACACAGCAATCAAATCAGCCTCTAAGTTGGCTCCAAACATCAAATGGGCCTGGATATGATGGCGTATTTTCAGGCACATATAAACTTTGCCT
Organism: Physeter macrocephalus; assembly: GCF_002837175.3. Lineage (NCBI taxonomy): Eukaryota > Metazoa > Chordata > Mammalia > Artiodactyla > Physeteridae > Physeter > Physeter macrocephalus. The sequence continues at coordinate 5,541,275 of NC_041233.1, read as the reverse complement.
GTATTCTTCAGGGTGTGAGTCTGGCACCTCTCTGGATCAGTAAATAAGCTTTTTGAAAAGCCCAAACAAACCATAAGGAAATCCTGCATTCTGAAACAAAAGGTATAAAAGCTAAGTAAAGACACACACACGGCATTGTGTCCTTTGCCAGGATGTGAGCTGTCGCCTTGGGAGAAAGATAACATGAAAGACGCCATAATTGCAGGGCCAAGACTGCAGGCCCCATGAAAACAGGATAAAAAATAGCAAAAAAAAAAAAAAAAAAAAAAAAAGAAGTGCTCCATGTCCTTTCAGCTGGGCCGGGGGGAAATAAATCAAAAGAGCAACTCCCTCCTGAACTCGTTCAAGAAATGGAGACACGGGGGAAGAAAACGAGAAAGGACACTAGGATTAGGTTAAAGTTTTCAGGAAAAACATGAGGGAGGGAGAAAGAAAGAAAGAAAGAGAAAAAGAGAAAAAGGCAGAAAGATTTAATGACAGCCAAAGGAAGTAAGGGGAATAGGGCGTGCTTTTTTAAACGGTTTGCTTTTTTCCTTTTTTTTTGTTTTTCCTTTGTTCAGGGCGAGGAATGTGGAAAAAGAAAAAGTAGGCCCATTTCATGAATGAGGAGAGAGGCGAAAGCTAGACAGCTCTACATTCTCTGAGCTTTTAAATGCCTCTTTAAAAAGTATCTTAGGGCTTCCCTGGTGGCGCAGTGGTTGAGAGTCCGCCTGCCGATGCAGGGGACACGGGTTCGTGCCCCGGTCCGGGAAGATCCCACGTGCCACGGGGGGGGCGGGGGAAGTATCTTAAACAAGGAAAATAAAGATAAGGGGTAATGAAGATGTTGTCAGTAAACTATTGAAAAGGAGGAGTTAAGGGAGAATTTAGAGAAACTGAATTTAGAGATATGCAAATGAAAGGTTTAGAATTTAGAGATATGCAAGGGAGAGGTTGCAGTAACACACATCCTAGGGTATTTAGTGGAGAGATATATATATATTCTTTTTCAGATTCTTTTCCATTATAGGTTATTACAAGATATTGAATATAGTTCCCCGTGCTATACAGTAGGTCCTTGTTGTTTATCTGTTTTATATATAGTCGTGTGTATCTGTTACTCCCATACTACTAAATTATCCCTCCCCCACCCCTTCCCCTTTGGTAACCAAAAAGGATTGTTTCCAACAGCAATTATTTCTAATGCCATCCAGTATACAGGGGGTACTAAGAACAGGTGTCTTAACATTACACTGCATCTCGCACTAATATAGCGCATGATAAATGCGTTCCCTATGCTCAGAGTCGTACGTATTAGTCTGGGTGTCATCTTTACCTTCTTTCTCAGTGGCAGTACGAGAGAACTGAGTCAAGCAAAAGGAGTTTAAAATGCTGTCTGGTATTAAATAGAAACAGAAATACATCCCCCAGTAAAAAAGGAAACTCAGGCATTGGTCGATCAAGGGGATTGTTGAAGATCCAAGACCAAGTCAAGGACTAAGTAATGACCCATTTTCTAGAATTCAGACATCTCCCCAAAGCAGAAAGAGCACAGAAGGTAACTTGGGTCTCAGGTGTTAAAGCAGCCTCACTGCTGGGAATCAGCAGGGAAGCAGGCCTGGTCTGCATTCACAATGTGGCCACCGCCAGAGCTGGGTTTTTTCCAGGCATTTTCCTCCTCCAGGACGGCAGAGCTAAAAATATCAACACCAAATCGTTCTTTCGCCCCCTACCCCAAACAAATTTCAGAAGGACTCCAGCTATTTTGAGAATCGTGCCTGCCCCTTTACGCTGCGAGAGCAGCCCAGTCAAGAGAACGGAGGGAGATGCCTTAGCGGTTCCTGCACATAGACCAGACCGAGGGAGAAATGAACCTTTAGCTAGTGATCACTGAGCGCACGTGTTGAGAATTCAGATGACGCGGAGGTGAAGGTGGCTAGTGGTTGCCCCTACACACCGTATACGTGTCTCTTGCTGAATTACCCCGTCCTGCTGCACTGGCAGGCGACAGACACAGACCTCCACTCTGTCCTGGATTGGTCTCTAGGGGCCCCTCCAGTTTCTGCCCCTCTGGACCATGCATCCAAGGCCTCCCTGCTCACACCTGTTACTCATTCCCAGCCACCTGATCCTGGAGCATTGTCAGGGTCAGTGTTTTCACTCTGCCTGCTTGGCTGTGCTGATGGATCAATGACAGCAAAGAACAAACCGTGCCAGGGAAGGATGTCCTCTTCTTCTGGGCTGATTCAGCTTGGGACAGGAAGACGGGGCATCTGGCATCTGATGAAGCCCTTGATCATCCCTTACGAAATATTAACTGAAATGGATTCGCATCGGCCTGGTTCTGAGAAGGTCGCCCAGGATGAGTTTGAAAGGCAAAGGCCCTGTGTCAACAAAGAGAGGTGATAAGCAGCTTGCCATTTCTCTGAGCTAACGTGACGGATCGTGTACCACGGGCTCGGTTTTATATCTCTCCACAGATCGGTGTGTCTTTAGGACAACCATCTCCATAGCAACCAGGTGTCCAGACACTGAATGGATCTCAGGGATACTAAATCTCAGCCTGGGAGGGAAGCCCCTTTTGACCGTGGTTTCCGTGGAGCCATTTCGGGGTGAGGGCTCAGGGGATGTCTGGGGGCTTTCCTAGGGCCCCGCTTGGCACAGGGACAGCTGCGATGGGAGAGGAGGTTTTTTTGGATTATTTTTACTAATGATCCAGAAGAAAGGGCAAATAGCAGGTCAATTAAACTCTGATGAAACTAAATGGGAAAGAGTTGCAAACACCAGAGAGACTGGAGAAATTATGTCAATGGTAGAGGAGGATATAACCAAGTGAGGATTGTCCTGGTAAGCCCGGAGTTCGTACATCTGGGGGCCAATGTTCCCAAATGAGAAGGCAGAGAAGGCGAACAATTCAGGGGTTGTCTGAGGAGGTCCGGGAGAGAAAGAAGGCAGTTATGCTGAACACACAGGAGAGCGGAGTGAAGGGCTCAAGAGGAAGGGGCGGCGCGGCACAGGCCCCTCTGGAGCGGTCAGCTGAATACAGGGAACTGACCCCGGGGGGGGTGGCCAGAGGGAGATGGCGGAGGTGCAGGAGGGTACGCGGGGAACCCACAGAGCAGCATCTTCGGACGGCAGCTCCTTAGCGCTGGAGGCAGCTGTGCCATGAATCACCCCAGGTTCTCACCAAACGTGAGTCTGGCTGACGCTGAGCCCTAGGCCCTCAACAGCCCCACTGTACCTAGGGCTTCTTTTGTTTTCAAGGGATGTCCATGCTCTAGCAGTATTCGGAGGGCAGGATAAGGACGGTCCAGACGGGACCAGAAGGAAGGCACAGATGATGAAATGGAACAAAGGGATAGTAGTTGGAACCCCAAGGGACATCTACATAGGCTGCAAATGGCCTTTTGGAGGGAACTCCCATCCCTGTCATAATCTAAACCAGGACCGGACTAGGCGGGATAGCCTGCTGGGGAGGTAACACATGGGCGTGAGGAAGGAGGGCGAGGCCACCTCCCAGCTCCCTTGCTTCCCTCTGGGATCACTCTATCATCAGCCCACAATTCACAGGGTTGAGGTTTAAATGTGTGGTTTGTCTCCCGAACGAAGAAAACGGGATCCCTCGCGCTAGGTGTGTCCCCTGAAGAGAGCTGACCTCCCCCCAAGGAAAGCTAGGGGGTAAACCTGTAACTGTCAGCGCGTCTGGCAACAAAATAAAAGGAAACCACATTCTCCATGAATGAAGGAAGGCGCAGGAGGAAGGTCGCTTGCTTGGTTGGTTTTTTTCCTTTTCTTTTTTGAAAACCTGAGTAAGATCCTCAGTATGTTTGAGATTATTTAGCAAATTCTCTGAAAGGGGCCACAGGTCACTAACCAACAGCTCATGGATGTAGAACCCACACTCCTCCGACTTCCCCTCCCTCCTCGACCCCCGCGAAAGCAGACTGGGCGTCCTGGGGGTCTCTGTTTAGTTAACCATTAACAATTCATAAAAGTCCAGACCCCTGCACGATCAGTCCAGTCCTTGGAATGTTATTAGAAAATCCTATTTCTGGTCTGTTATGAAACAGAGGTTTTGATGTGCTGCCAGGTTTATGGGGAACTCTGGAAACAGAACACTTGCTGCTCTGAGAAGCCGAGGCCGGTGGGTGTTACATAAAGCTTTCCTAGCAACTCAGGTTTATCAGAGAATGTGAGGCTGCAATAGAAAAAAAAAAAAAAAAAAAGCCAACGAGTTAATGCGAAACATGAGCCAACCCACTATCCCCGTATGCTCTGAGGCCTTCCGGCACATTCGTGGGAGTGATTTTAACCCGTGAGGCCCTGGGACTCCAGTTGGCTGCAAGGTTCAGCCCAAGAATACAAGTTCAGAGCTGAAAGGCACCTTCACATGGACCTCACGGAACGCAAAGCAGCTCTTTCCGCCTCTGAACCAATTGCTTATTGAAATTCACACAAACGCATCTTCTTTGCCCTTCTTGCGGCTGCTCCCAGTTTCTCTGGGCACGGCAGGAATAAAAGGCAGCGAGATCACAGTGTGGAATCCCTGCCAAGTTAAATGCACCTAATGGCGTGACTGTGAGTCTGAAGTCAATGGATGAGAATCTCATTTCCAAACTGTTGGATCCAAAATTATGCAGATTAGGACTGAATCCTTTGCTGTGGATGGTTGCCGACTTTTGAGAGGTTTCTGAAAAGCATATGTGCAATCGGTTGCTTGAAATCTCCCAGGGCTGGGAGGGTAAGGGTGGTTGGGGGAGACCTGGGGGCAGAAACACACAAAATCCCATTTCAAAACTGCAACTCAAAGTCAATTACCGATCATGATCTGCTTACACATGACAACCCAAACTGCAGCGTTCTAGAGAGGAAGGGAAGGAGTCTCCAGCCATGAGCATGAGTCTGATGCACTGGGCTGGGGACGTAGTCAAGGGGGATGATGGCTGAATTGGAACTCAAGGGGACGGAGGAGAGGTGGCGGGAGAGGCGTGGCTCCTTGGTGGACAGCGCTCGATAAACCTGCCCGGGGACTGAAGGTCCCCGTCTGTGATGCCACCAGACGCTGGCTCAGTGCTCACCTTCTGGACAGTCAGTGAGAGAACCCTCACTTCATTTGGGAAGGAAAAGAATGGCTTTCAGAAATCCCAGAGCCCCCTATCCTTGTGATAACACTCATCTAGTGGGAGGATAGCCTTTCCTTACATAAATGAGATGGCCCCGAATCTAGAGGGCCCCTATTCCCCAGGCCTTCTTTGCTAAAGAACGTGCAAGGGGCTGAAAAAGGTAAAAGCTACATGTTCGTCTTAAAACAAACAAAGAAGGAAACCCCAAGACATCCCTTGAATTCACCTAGTAACGGTGAATTTCTATTTTAGGTAGTCCTTGAGAAGTCACCAGAAATCCAGAAAAGAATGTGCACTGAGATGCCTCTTAAAAGATTTCATTAAAAGTGAAAAAAAAAAAAAAGTTGAGGAACACCCAACAAAGGGCACAGACCTGCCCAAGGGGGACAGAGGAGTCCAGCCACAGCTCTTCGTACCAGTAGATCTTATCCTGCCCATTTAATAATCAGAAGAGGGGGAACCCTCTGCAGGAGCCTGCCTGTACCCGAGCATCCCCGCCCCGCCCGCAGGTAGGGGCGCCTCCCTGCAGCCCTGGAGGTTGGCTCGCGTCTGGCGGGGGAAAGCTATCCGCACCCTGCATGGCCATAATGAGCCCATTTCAATTGAAATGAGATCAATACTACTCATTTTCTCTTGCTGGCTCCCGAGTGAGCACTGAGATGCCCCTTTAAAAATTTTATTTAAAATGAAAAAAAAAAAAAAAGTTGAGGAACACCCAACAAAGGGCACAGACCTGCCCAAGGGGGACAGAGGAGTCCAGCCACAGCTCTTCGTACCAGTAGATCTTATCCTGCCCATTTAATAATCAGAAGAGGGGGAACCCTCTGCAGGAGCCTGCCTGTACCCGAGCATCCCCGCCCCGCCCGCAGGTAGGGGCGCCTCCCTGCAGCCCTGGAGGTTGGCTCGCGTCTGGGGCGCCTCCCTGCAGCCCTGGAGGTTGGCTCGCGTCTGGCGGGGGAAAGCTATCCGCACCCTGCATGGCCATAATGAGCCCATTTCAATTGAAATGAGATCAATACTACTCATTTTCTCTTGCTGGCTCCCGAGTGATTCATGATTCTGAAAACTAGTTCATGAATCACAGTGAGGTGGGGTTGTGGGAGCCCGGGCGGGGGAACATTTGTGCAGTCAGAGAACCTCGATTCCTTTCATGAACCCAGACATTAGTTGCATAACGCTTGCCTGCCTGCTGTGTTGAAACCAGCCTTTTCGGAAGCAGCTTTTGGCTTCTACTTATTCACCTATTCTCATTCTCGAAAGGGAAAGAATGACCCTGGGTGCTGATTGTGTGTCCATCTGTGTCGGGGTGGGTATCTCCATGCCCTTTGTCTGTGTAGCCGTGGGTGTGTGTGTGTGTGTGCGTGCGCGTGCAATGGTCTTTGTGTGCATATTGTGTGTGTGTGTGCGCGCGTGTGCATGTGTGAGAACCAGCCACGTATGACCGGCCGCAGGCCCTTTAAACCTGAATGGCCGCCAAGTTCATTTCTCAGCGGAGCTGAGCTTCGTAAGGAAGCCCGAGATGGGGCAGTTGGAAACCACAGCCCTGCGAGTGCTGATTACAGCCTGCTAAGGAAAATGAGATTTTTATCTCACAGGAATTCAGTTATAAAAATAAAATACAACGTCTGGCTTGATTCAGCGAAATGGACAAGCACCGGGGCGTTTGTGCATTTCGCAGAGATGCTGGACAAGAAGCATGGCCTCAAACATTGCGTTTCAAGCAAGCTGGGGCGGGGGGTGGTGAAGGGGGGCTACAGGAAGGAAATGGGAGTGGAGGGGTGTGTGTGAGAGAGAGATGGAGGGAGAGAGGGAGAGAGGGAGGGAGGGAGGGAGGGAGGGAAGGAGGGGGAGAGAGAGAGAGAGAGAAAAACCACCCTGCTGGCAAATGAATGCAGCGAGGATGATGTCATTGGAACAGTTGGAGGAGAGGAAAGAAAAACAACTCAGAGCTGGGCTAATCCTGTTTGCTGCCCTGAAGGGAATGGACGGCCGCCAGGGCAGGGAGTTCTGGGAAACCATATAAGGGTGCCAAACAGGCTTTGCCGCCAACATTAGAACTGACAGCTTTGTTCTTTGTAACTTGGCTGTCCGCCAGAGGCCTCATTTCAGCTCTGCAGCATGATTACCCTGGACAGCCGCCAGCCCTGCGCTGAGAGCTCCTTTTCTTCTCCCCGAGCTTTTTTTTTTTTTTTTTTTTCCTCTTTCCCTTTGCCAAACATGCAGCAGTTACCATGGCAGTCGAAAGTAAAGTTTAAAAAAAAACACAACAAAGTAGAGAGGCACGCCTTGATCCAGATGTGCCATATGAGCGGAGAGAAAAGGCAGTTAACCTAGTCTCGGGCCTCTGGCTGCAGGAGAAAACACGGAGCCCTGGCTGTCGAGCCCCGGGGAGGTGACTCCAGGATAAACAGAGAGGACCCGGCCCGGCTGTTGACAGAGAGGGGCTGGCTCCCAGGCCTTGCTTGCCTTCTCTCTCTCTCTCTTTTCCTGAGGCATTGTGGAGTGCGTCATGTGAAACGGAAAATGTCACGATTTCCACTGGGAATGTGTCCACAGTTCTGAGAAAGCTCCAGAAACCCCGGTCCGCCAAGCACTAAAGGGAGCAGGAAGGTGGGGAGAGGGTGTGGGCGGTCACAGAGGCCCCTGGTCACCAAGGTGAACCCAGTGAGCAAGAGCTGGCCCGTGGCCACGGCCGAAGGACTCTGCTGGTGGCTGGCGCGCAGCCGAGCGGTGACCCTCGGGCCAGGCTGTGCCGGGATGTCGCATAGGAGGGCGCTGGGGGTTTTGGCGCAGTGGGACCCCGGCCCCTGGAATCCTGGAGGGAACCCAAGGGCCAGGGACGGTCCTTTTTGCAGCTTGGAGGAGCACCCGTAGTTTTGTTTTACAAGGGGACTCTGTGAAGGGTCCAGTCTGCTATTTTTAACCAGGTTCATCTCTCACCTGCTAGGAAAGTGGAACATCTCCTGGGAGGTGACACATCGCGACCTGCGGCAGGTCTCCAGGCAGGGAGCTGGCAGTTTACATAGAAGTGGGGTATTGGTCGCCAGCTGCCCTCACTGCACAGTCTGACCTCCCCACCCCCATGTGCAGCAGGATGATGGGAAGGGCCTCTTCTGGTTCTAGAAGCTGCTGCAGCAGGGGCTGACTCAGCCGTTTCCTGGCCCCTTTAGTTGGGAGAAGGCAAGGCCACGGCAGGCGCTTTCTCACCGGCCTGTGGCGGCCTCGCTGTGAAACCGCTGACCGTTTCCTTCCGATGGACCACACGGGCCCTCTGAAAGGGGCGTTGCCCTTTCGGGAATATGCGTGACCACCTCCCCTGTCCAAGGATGGAAGCGGAGGTGTCAGGGAGGAAAGAGCCCAAGGTCACGCAGGGAGGAGCCTCAGTAGGATCCCAGCGCCTTTACTCCTTGCCTCCTGCTTTTGCCAGGGCCGGGCTGCCCTTCTCGGGAAGTATAAGACTTGCTGGGGTGAGGGGGGAGCTAGGAATCATTGCCTTTTTAGGGGACTTCCTGAGGCAGAGAAGCTCCAGCCCCCTCAGAGGGCAGTTACCCTCGCCCATCCCTGTGGGCAGAATCCCTGCACCTCTTTGCTGCCCTGGACCTCCCGGCTGGCTGTCACCCCTGATGAGGACATGGTCACGGAGAGCTGGAGTGAGGAGGGCGGAGTTCCTGTCCAAACAGTCCCCGTGGGCTTGGGGTTCAAGAAAACACAAGAGCCCAGGAGGCCGGAAGCTGGAGACTAGCAAGAGACACACTTTGGCTCCAGGTTGGGGACAGAGCCAGTGAAAGCTGATTGGTGGGCGGAAGTGATCCAAAGACAAATGCCAGTTGCTTAAGAATCAGGAAAGGAATGGGCCGCATGGGTTTGAGAGCTGAACCTCGAATTTTTTGTTGTCCCCTACCCTTAACTGGTGACTCAGAGCTGTGCAGCTGATACCCCGGGCAGGGCCTGGCCAGGCCACATCTCTGTGCTCTGAGCGGACTCGAATGAAGGAAAACGCTCACTGGTGAGTTCTGAGAAGCAGCCCTGAGGCAGACGGCTCCGTGTCCATTTTGGCACAAGAGAGGCCTAGTGTCACGGTGTGTGTGAAGACCCTAGGGACTCAGCTTACCTCCCCGGCTGCTGCTGGGAAAGCCAGTCTCTGGCTGGGATGTCTGAACCTGCCCTTCCCACCTCAGAGGAGAAATCTGACTCCCTGGGCCTGGTTTTCAGAGGTCCAGCCTTCTGGCGGACAGTCCGAAAGTGGAGAAGGGCGAGTGGAAAGGAGGAACAGATTGTTTCCTCGGGGGAAGCAGAGGGCTCCTGGACGCCCCCTCCAGCATCTCCACATGGCTGGCGGGTACTAGGCCCTGCAGAGGTGAAATCACTTCCCCCAGGGCCTCCGCATACTTCAGGATCCATGGGTTTGACATAGCATGCGTGAAACAGCAGAAAAACCGTGACCCTCGCTTACAGATGAATGTAGGTTTCCTATCGGGTTTGTCAGGCAGACAGAAAAGGAGGATCCTAGGGGATTTCTCTTTCCTGAGAAACCAAGAGAAAGCAAAAACAGATCTGCACGGGTGTACGTGTGGGTCTGGGGGTAAATGCCTTTTCAGTAGCCACTGAGGCCTGAAGCAAGGCCAGTATTTGCAAACAGGTTACCTGTTCAAGTCCTCCTGTGCTCTTTCAGTTCTGGTGCTAGTTTCCCCCCCTCATTAAAGAAGCCCAATTTAACTTCTCACTTCCCCTGCATGGTAAAAATAATTACATACAGGCATTAAGCCTGCACTACAAATCATTGTACAGAGAGATTCTGCCTTCGCCTTTGGTCATCACAAGACTTCACAGGCATTCGTAGAAAGCATTTAAAACATTTCTCATTGTAGACAGACAAGTGAAACGCATCACCAGTCTTCTAGCTGGAGAGAAGCCTCTGTATGTTAGGGAAAGTCAAGGACCAGAAATTCAGATAAGGCTCTGAATTGTGGAGTCCAGGGTCTGTTTGCTTACGAAGCAAAGGATGCTAGGATGGTCACCAGAATAAAACGCTCCAGCTGAAGGTGCCGGCTCCCAAGTACTGCTGCTGCTTTAACGGGCACGGGATTTTTCTGTATTATCTGGAGCTCAAGCCTGAAGCAGAGAGGGGTGTAAAGAGGACCCTGGCGAGGCACGGGCAGCCCCCACACCCTGCACCCCCGAACCCACACAGCGCTCTCACTGCCGTCTCCCGCAGACAGACAGCTCTCCCCCGGGGTTTAGGATGGGCTGTGTAGGGGGGGAGGGAAAGATAGTGGCCATCTTCATAAATGTCTTCCTTAGCTCCACCCAGATGGGTTTGGAGCGTTTGAAGACTGATTCAGGTGAGGCTGTTCCTAGCAGGAGGGATTAGAAAACTTGCCATTTGGGAAACCAGTGTTGAAGGTTTTTCGAGACTCGGGGGTTTGCACTAACGTTCGGACGTGCATGAAACTTGCACGTTCCTGGTCCCGGCCGTCACGCGGCGGATCCGGTGACACCCACGTGCGTGGGTCTCTGGGCCATCATATTGAAACTCCTGCCACCCAGACACCTCTAGGATTGGTCAACAGGTTCATCATTTTTCTCTTGTTCTGCTGTTGCAGTGAGGCCTTCCACCGAAAGATGGAGAGGGGAAGAGCCCCCCCAGCCTTGTGTGTGAGGCACACTCATCCTGCGTGTGTGACGCTCCCACCATCCCAGAGGCCACAGGGACGGCTACTGTCATTTGACTGGCCGTTCAGGTTGACTGGCCAGGGCCATGGAGCTAATGAGAGGCAGTGGTGGGCCTATAACCCAAGTCTCCAGCGTCCTCTGCAGGCCCTGGGGCCACCTCTGAGGTGGGCCCAAGTGACACCACGGGGACACTCAAAACCCTTCCGGGCCCTGGCTCCTCCCCCCAAAAAAAGGCCAACCCAGAAGGCCAGCAGAACTATCCTGTGGCTGCAGGCCGGGCACTGATTCTTAGTCTGCTTCCCGGTCCTTTTCTATTTATTCAAGAAGGCGTCTGTTAGATCCAGGAATGTTCTTTCTTGCCACATAAATCTGTGCTGAGGTCACACACGGCACTTGCATCGGCCTGTTTGTGATAAAGCTGGGACAGGATCTGAAGGGAAAGGAATGCCTTCATCACTTGTCTGTAGAGAGGGGCCATGGGGCTCTAGAGGCCCAGCTGAAGGGGTTCCTCAGTCTCCTCCCCAAGGTGTTGAGGCCTCTGCTATGACACCAGAGTCTGACTACTCTTCCTTTAGCTCAGGGCTGGCTTCTCCAGCCCCTGGATGAAAGGGGAACCTGGTGGCCTTGGGTGAGTCACAGACTTCTCTCATTGCCTCAGTTTCCCCATTTGGGTAGAGGACGTGTCCAACGCATCTGATGATGCCATAATCCAGTGTGAGCGGTGGCAGAGAAACTTAAAAAATAACCAATTGCCCGTGGCAACCCGTGGCAGGGTCCAACAAATAATGGGGATGGAAGATGCCTTCAGCGTTCTGAGGAGGAAAAGCGCTTACTGACTCTGCGGGTCACGGGGCTGGTCTCTCAAATTCTGCACTGCTGGACCGGGGGCTCAGTTTCCCTACGTTCGACAGAGGCAGAGACAAGACCAGGCTACAGAAGTGCATCATTGCATGTGATCGGTTCTCTAAGTGCTGCTTCTCTAATGTGTGTGTGGCTGCGATATGCCTTGCTCTCCACCTACTGTGTGAGCTCTTTGGGCGCCGAAGCTGCCTTCCACCTTTCCCCTGGGTCCTCGCTGGAACCTGGCAGGACATAAGCCCTGGCTGGAAGCACCAGAACTCCCTTCTTAATGGATTGAACGTTGAGAGAAGGGATGAGACCGCCCGCCAGAGGCAGGTGATCTTTGCCGCACGGTCTGGACTCAGAGAGGTCCCTGCAACGGGCTCCAAATTCCGGCTCCTCAGAAAAATCAAGCTTAGCCTTCCAGGTGGCCCCAAATGCACGTGGTCTCAGGGCCACGTGGACCCACCGAACAGTTGTGATCCATGGGCTTACCCAGCCATCCACCACTCCAGTGAGAAAGAGGCCTGCAAGTACACCAGAGAATGACCCATGCAGGGATGCTGTTTACTTGTGGCCCAAATCTGGAGCATTGAATTCTGTGAACTGTGGCTTTTATGGCAGTGGTGAGCATGCTCACATCACTTTCTGTGCAATAACAGTGGAAAGGCTGGGGGAGGGAGTTGTTTTTTGTTTTTAAAGATAATGAGAAAAGCCTCTAATATTTTAGTGAGAATGTATCCTTGTGGCCAGTGTAGATTTTTAGCCAAGTGATACTGTATGTAATCAGGAAAAGGCAAACATGTATATTATCTACATCCCCTTCTAACTGCGTGAGATAACGTAAAACTGCAGGAAGTATCAAGCGAAAAGAATAAAAGCGGTCTATTCAACCCCTGACATGCCCTCCCCTGCCTGTTCTAGAAACACTCTTTGGCTGATAAGAGTGGACAGACTGGGAAACACAGTCCCGGCCCTGCACCTTGTCATGCTGGGCCAGGCTGTTTCCTAAGTCACAAATCACCTCTGTGTCTGTGTCGAATCAGCTGCAGTTTACATCAGGCAAGTGAAGTGGCTCCAGCAAAAGTCTCAGGCTGGCTTCGGCTGCCTGAATTTTGCCCAGTTTGTGTGCATCTATTACATATCACCTATGTGCAAAGCCACATAGAAGGCAAGGTGACCTAAGGGAGGTCCCAATTGAGTTGGCTCAAGAAAAGTGATGGAGACAGTAAGACTTGATTCTTTGGGAGAATTCTGATGTGTAGGTATGACCTGTGATTAAGGAGAACAGTGTCTGGTGGCGATTCCTGCCCAGATCTCCCACGTACAGTAGGGCAGGGCCATGGTCCTGGTCCACGGTACCCCCAGAGACGTTTATTTCACACCCTGCACAACAGTCCACGACAACTGTGCCCTGCCTGGCCCCAGGACAGAGGAGTGGTCTTCAGGACACACTTGAAGCCAGAAAGAGTGGGCCCGACTCTCAAGGAACACGCTGCAGCTATGTTTTAAGCCATACACACTTCAGGCTACGTATGGAAACCTGTGGGTTAGCTGGATGTACCTTAGAGGTAGGGAATCCCATCCAACCCTGGGAGCTGGGGCCTCCTGCAGACCCGAGAGCGTGGGCTTCTGAGCTGAGGACTGGTCACTCAGGATAAACCGAGGCATGTCTGCTTCCTCCGGGGCAGCCTTTCTTAGGTACAGGCTCACCGAGCCACAGGCCCCCGAGAGCCCTGTGCTAGCTTCGGGCGCTCAGGGCCTTCTTCCCAGCGAGGGCAGGGGAAGCTGCAGACTTGCCTCTCCTGGAGACACGCAGGCCCTGGAGCAGATAATAGTCAGCCATGCCTGGGATCTTTACAACTCGGAGAAGAAATGGGTCGAGTAGGACCAGGCAAATGCCCCGAGGAATGACCACCACCGGTAAAACTCCTTACAATGCGTGTGCGTCACCATTTCCAAAACACTCTCGGAGCCAAGATCTCCGTCGAGGGAAGACCCGTTCTCGCTGTACACTGTTCCTGATGTTCAAAACCCAACATCCAAAAACGTGAAGACGAAACAAAAGGAAACACCAGAAACAAAGGCGGCACTGGTCACCCTCCAGCATTTCACATCAGACCCACATCAGCTGTGACACCGGCGGTGACAAAGGCCCAGCCAGACAAATGCTCTGACGCCCGCATTGATCCAATTCTTTCACCATCAAAGCGGGAATGCAGTAAGACCATCAGGAGCAAAAAACAGAAAGAACCAGGGCAGCTAGCAGAGGCTAGTGGTGTTTCCCTGGTGCTGAGTCATGCTTTTACAGTGACCCGGACCAGCGGCCTTGACTGGTGACAAATAAGGAAAATCTCACCATCCTTCTTTCTGGCATCCTCACCTGTGAATACATGCAAGAACGGGTCTGTTTGTGTATATACGCATCTGTGGGATTCCTTAGAACTCAGAAAAGTATTTAAGCACTAGATTGGGAATTCGAATCAACAATCACAAGTTAGAAGATTAGCTTTGTCGATGGTCATTTCAAACTGTCAACGGAAAGGCGTTCTCTGTGTGCCTGCGACACGGCGGAAGGCACATGTGTGTTGAGGGGCGCCGGGACAGGAGGGGACCCCGACTCGGACGTGACGCCCGAAGCCCAGGGCCACGTTGGGGGTGGTCCTCTCGCTCTGTTCTCCCCTCCATCCTGGCTGGCTCCTCCCCACATCTCTCTGGTTCCTGATCGCTCAGGCTTTCTCTCTCATTTCCAGGCCTCCTTGTGGAAATCCAGCTTCTTGGCCTGTGCCCTCAGATACTTCACAGGACATGGTGGACACAACGCTGTCCCAGTTCCAGCCCACCAAAAACAACCTCCCTGGGAACCCAGCTCTCCCCCTGCGCCCAGAGGGCCCGGGCCGTAGTTCCTCAAGTTGGGAGGCCTTCACTCATGAGCATCCACTGCCCCGAGCTTGGAGAGACAGCAGAGGGCTCCCAGTCTAGCGGGCAGAGAACCGAGAAGAAATCAGGAATCACGCCTGTCAGCCAGGGAAGAGTGCCCGGTGCAAACTGCCCCGAGGAGAACCAGACAGGTAGGAGAGGGTGCCCGGCAGTCAAGGAAGGCCTCTCTGAGGAGGTGACCTTTAAGCCTGGATGGGGAAGGAGCTGGCTCTGCAAGGTCTGGGGAGCACCAGTCCAGAGGGAAGGCGGCTGGTCAAAGGCCTCGGGGCGGAAGCGAGCCCAGGGTGCATGAGAAAGAGCCAGGGTGTGGGAAGCTGGTAGGAGCCGGCAGGACTCTCGGTCTACGTCTGCTCTGAACAGGCTCGGACCCCAGTCCTTAGCAGGCTTTACGCAGCACAGTGAGGGTTTTGTTCACGGCGTGAGATGTCATCGTGACTGCTGTGCGGAGGTGTCCTCGGGGCAGCCTGCACGTGGGCAGGAAGCCCGGGTGGGAGGCGCCTTCCGGGGTCCCAGCGAGGGAGAGGGCTCTGCCAGGGTCACGGCAGCGGTGCCGCAGGGGCCCTACCATGACCTTGGCCTTGGCAATGCCCCGCTGGGTTTGCTGTGCGGTACGCTGGGGCCCCCCATCGCCTGATGTGGGTGGTGCCTCCGTACGTGGCTTCCTCGCGGGCGGCCCTGACACAGAGATGATGCAGCAGAGGGGGACACAGGCCCTGAGACCCGGCTGACCTGGCTTCAGGGCCCGTCTTAGCCACTTTCCGGCTCAGTCATCTGGGTCAAGGGGCCAAACGTCCCAGATCCTCAGTTTCCACACGTGTACAATGAGGATAATCGTTGCCCAATAACGTTGGGTCTGAACAAATATATGAAACCGCCCACACGGAGCCTGGCACATGGTAGGTCATCAAACTAGTCTCAGTGGTAGTGGTAATAGTAGTACAAATAAAATAATATTCATTCAACAAATATTTATCAAGTGCCTCTTATGTGCCAAGTTCAAGGTGCCTGGGATACGTCAGTGAACAAAATAAACCGAAATCCCTGCCCTATGGGGCTTATATTCTAGAAAGGAAGACACACAAAGGAGTAACTTCCTTTTCTCTTTTTTTTTTTAAGTAAGCAAAATCATTTGTTAAAAGGTGATAACTGCCATGGAGAGAAATGGAGCAGAATAAAGGGAATGGGGGTTCAGGGTTCGGGCTGGGATGGAACATGGCTCTAAGCGGGGCCATCAGAGCGGGCTTGTTGGTAAAGGGGGAACAAAGACTTAAGGAGGCAACAAGTGAGCTGTGTGGACCTTGCGGGGGCCTCGGGGCTGGGCCTGGCCACAGGGCAGCCGTGTACAGCCCCGGCCAGGAGAGCGTCCAGAGTGTGCGAGGACCAGCCGGGAGGCGGCTGGGGGCTGGAGGGGAGGGCGGGGGAGGGCTGGGAGTGGAAAGTAGGTGATGTAGGCGTGGTGACCGGACCCAGCTGATCAAGGGCCTCGTGGGCTCTTGGAAAGACTGAGGCTTTTCCTCTGAGGGAGATGGGACGTGGAGCAGGTCCCACTCACGTCCACGCAGGTCACTCCAGCCATGGAGTTGAGACTAGGCTGCAGGGGTGAAGACGGAAGGCCGGTTAAGAGGCTGCTGAGTAACTCAGGGGAGGGGCGAGGAGGCCGGGCCAGGTGACAGTCGCGGCAGTGGTGGCAAAATTAGCAAAGCAAGTTCATCCTAGTTATCCGACATTAATTCAGAGATACACCAAGCCATTGAAGAGCCCGCAGTCACTTCTGTTTTTAAATGGAGTGGCCTCACTTTTTTTTTTTTTTTTTGGTGGCACGAGACGGGTGGGATCTCAGTTCCTCGACCAGGGATCGAACCTGGGCCCTGGGCGGTGAAAGCGTGGAGTCCTAACCCCTGGAAAGCCAGGGAAGTCCCAGAATGGCCTCCCTTTAAATGACACGGTCCTTTCTTCCCTTCCTGACCCTGCGTCCTCCCCAGTCCCCAGTCCCACCCGCCAGCGGCCCATCCAGCTGATCCTGGCTCCGTCTCCTGGGGTCTCATCCCAGCTCTCTCCCGCGGCCTGGCGGCTCCAGGGACAGAACATGCCTCCTGCTTGACTTGGTCCAGTGGTGCCAACACTGGGTCCCATCCACGTGGGCCGATCTCACCAGGTCTGGCCCGACGGGTGGGCGGCCCTGCCGACCGAAGGCCAGCAGACGGGTTGAGGTGAGACTAGGAAGAAAGGAAGAGACCCATCCACTAGGAGGGAAGTAAGAGAAGAGCAAGATGCTTTTCCACATGGATACCCAGAGGGTGCGATTCTAGAACGATCTCTAGAATAATGATGAATACGGCCAGTCCCTGAGTGCCCATCCTATGCTCGCACTGGGCAGGCACTTTGCATCCTCTGATCTCACCACGATTTTAAGACGTGGGATTGCCCCCGAATTACGAATGAAGAGATTGACCTCAGATAGGTTTAGAAACAGGTCAAGGTAATACAGCTAGCCATGCAGAGAGATTCCATCCCAGGCCTGTTCCTGCAAAGCCTAAAGCCTCTTCCTCCGTGACTGTCCCTGTCGCTTGGACAGGTGGGAATGTGTCAGAGCGTCTTTGCTCCCTTTTCCAAAAGAGAATCCACGGGAGGAAGCTTGTCCCAGGCCTGGCTTGGACCACAGACACTATCAACAACCCCCATGCGTTCATTTGTCCCCGTTTCTGTGTTTGTGTTCATGGGCTTTTGAGTCTTTTTTCAGGCATATCTGTCTTTCCTGTTTCCCTAAGATTTTCAGCTCCTCAGGGGAGGGACTGAACCATATATTTCTTGTTTCCGGTTCCACAGCTCTGCGCTCCGCACTCTGTATCCACGGAGTGCTCGATGGAGGTTATTGATGGGCTGACTCAGGCCCCGTCTGCCCACATGAGCCATTTTGAGCAGCTTTGACTGGAATACGAACAGAGCCAGTTAAAGCTGAAGAAGCAGTCTGGTCGATCCTCTCCTCCCTCCCCACCGCGTTCCAAGTGCAGCCGGGAGATGCTGGTCCACCTCCTATCAGATCTGTCCTTCATGAAGGAAGACAAGACTGCAAAGGCCCCAGCTTCTCCCAGAAAGGCAGCCAGAACTCTCCCTGCCACCGGAACTTGTCAGACGAATCCTGATTCTCCCAAGTGACCGGCTCGAGGCTTGCAATGGCCGTTTTCCCACCATTTCCTCCATCTCCGCCTGACAAATAGTCCTGCACACCTGCTCCTTGCCCGGCAGAAAGGAACAAACGCGACCTGGTTCTCTGTGCCCCTTCTCTGTCCTCTTGGGAAGTAACAGGGAGAAAGGTGATTCTTAAAATTTAAAAAAATGTCTGTGATTACACAAGAATTTACTCAGTCCATAAACAGATACTTGAACAAAGTAGTGACTTCATCAAGAAAGTAAATTGGCTACAAAACAGGTCAAGATATGTTCAGCTTTTTAAATCCTGAAACCCTACTTTTTAGGCATCAATATTAAAAGGAAAGAGAAAATAAAATACACAGACACATTTGCTTGTGAACACATTAAGTATCTCTGATACAAACCGGTCATATTGGTTAGCTCTTGGAAGAAGAACGGGTGTCCGGGGGACAGGAGAGGGAGGGAGACTTTTCACAATGAAGTCTTTGGAATATTTTAAACCTTGCTAACAGCACTTACATAGCTTATTTAAGAAGTAAAGAGATATGATTTTTTTCAAAGCAAGAACGGGGACAGCAAAGCAATAGAGACATGAAATCACCCAAGCTCTAGACCACACCAACAAATGATTTGCCTATAAAACAGGCCATCACAATGACCCCATCATACTCAGATTCTGGGAGAGGGGGCGTGTTAAAATAACTTCTTCTACAGGGATCAACTGTTTCAGAGATGCTGGGTGCCTTTATCGTGTTCCATCAGGCACAGACCAGAATGGCTGGATGGTTAATCTTACAGGAAGGAAAAGTGGTGAAGAAGAGGTGGATGGGTTGACCCCAACTGTTGCTTGTGACCTCACAGAATGCAGCAAAAACAGAGAGGAAGGAGGAACAAGGGGCTGAACAATCGCTCCACAGCTGGCATCCCCCAAGTCAACCTTGAATGGCCCCATCCTAGACCCGGCCGGCTCAATCCTCCATCTCTTTGGGCCTTGGTATGAAAGGCAGGAAGAAAATTTAAAAACAAGGAAGGAAAGAAAAAGATCAAGGTTAGAGGCAAGAGCCAGCAGTCAAGGGCATCAAGTAAAGGGTGTGGACACAGCAGTGGGGACGGCGAGGGCTTGCTCTCACCTCCACCTGTCCGACCCCGCCTGAAGTCAAAGGGAGGTTGTAAAAGCCTGCGGGCCAATTCCTTAGCCTCCTAAGAAGAGCCTCTCCTGCAGCAAAGGTCAGATGCCATGGCTGGTTCCCAGCCATCCTTGGGGGCTCCACGTACTTCCAGCTGTGAGGCAGCTGCTTCCATCCCCACGTGAGGGCGTGCCACCTGTGGAGAGGGAAAAAGAACTCTGTGTGGCGGGAGGGGGGCGGAATATCCCCCTCAACGAAAGTCTCCTCTTCCTTTTCTCTAGGAACTGTCAGCTTCAAGGTGACATCACTCATGAGCTGCTTTCCATTTACAGATAAAAAGAGAGAGGAGAGAGAGAGGGAGAGACACAAGCACAGATGTGAATTACTGGGTACTGCTGAGTGGCTCCCCTACTGAGCCTGTTGCTATGGCAACACACTCCGGTTATGGACCACTTTGGATGGGGGGGGGGATGCGAAGAATTGCAGGGAAGCATCACGATAACAGCAGTGTGAGCTTGGGCCTAGGCTTTCTGTATTTCTGAAGTATTCTTAGTATAGATGTATTTTTTTTTTTTAACCCCTGCACATTCAGCTGTCGTGAAGCATCTCCAAAACTCTCACACTTTCCAAAATGGAAGGCATTTGCCCCACCTCCTTTTCTATGCTCATACCTTTCCATCATTCAGAGTGCCCCTCTAGGCCTATTTTCCCTAAGTAAAGAAGGAGGGTGTTGGATGTCTCCCCCAAACACACTTTATTACACTTGCCTATTCAAGATTGCTATATTTAACCTTGCATCTATAATATGGATTTACTAGGTCCATCATATTTATACTTTGAGCATCGCCCTCGTTCTCTGCCTTCATCCCACAGTGACTATTCCAGGGTGGAAGAAACTGTGAGAGGACCTTGGTCTTCTGGTCAAGTTTATTGTGGGAGCAGTGGTTGAGGAGGGCAACTTCATTGCCATCACAGATCTTAGACGGGAAGAGGCCTAAGTAAGAGTCTGGTTATCCAGTCTATTAAGTGGTGGTCCAATCTCTTCTTGAATACCTCTAGGGACAGTTACCTCACCACCTCCAGACAAGGCCTATTCAATTACTTGGCAATTTTCTTCTGAAAAATATGCCCTTCTACGACATGGCAAACCCCTAGTGAGTGCAAGGCATCCTGAATTTTATTGAATTCTCACATGGATTCCATGAGGAGGGCATTATTATCCCCACTTTACAGATGAGCATGCCCAAAGCCACTTGCCGAACAAGCAGTAGAGCTGAGACTGGACCCCACTGTGTCTGACTTGCTGTCTCCTAGAGATGATGATAAGGATGCTGATGATGAAGCCAGTTTGGACCAGCTGGAGGGGGATGGAGAGGTTGGATCCTGACTCTGTCTGCAGCCACTGACCTGCTCTCAGAGCTGCAGTCTAAGTGGTATGGGTTGGAGTTCGATGTCACCGAGCCCATTATTGCTGCGGCAATTACACTTGTTCTCACCACCTCCCTCTTCCCAAACAGAGGGACAGCAGGGCTGGGCAGGAGGGATGCCGGGCAGGAGCCAAAGATCATCCACCCAGTCCTGGGTTTATGGTCCTACTTGGGGTGGGGGGGACGCTTAAATAGATTATTCCCTGAGGTTACTGCCGGGTCACAGCAGGTGTCGGCATATACAACAGTAATAACAGTATCATAACTACCATTTATGGAGTGTTTATATACATCAGGCCCTATCTGAGATGGCTTTGTAGTCATGATCTTCTATAACTGGCTCTAAAAGCTAAAGTGATGTGCCCAAGGTCCCATAGCTAGTAAGTGGCAGGACGTCAACCTTGGTCCACCTGGTTTCAAACCCCTGCTCTTTCCAACACTGTTCACCAAGCCCCCGAGTCATCCATTCGGTCGACAAAGATTTATTGAGTACCTACCAAGGCAGGCACTTGTCCTGGAGGTGCTCGGGATACATCAGTAAATAAAATCAAGATCCTGGACCTCGTGGGAGGTGAGGGGCGCTGGGGCAAGGCAGGGTGGTGCTGGTGATGCAGGTGAGCTCAGCAGAGGTCAGGGTGGGCCCACCGGGCAGGGGGGATCAGAGCCGGCGCTCAGTGAAGGACTCAGCCAGAGCCCCAGGGGGAGAGAGTTCCAGACAGAAAGACTGGGTACAGGGGGGCTATTTCTGGCTTGTTGGAGGAACAGCAAGGAGGCCGGGGGGGGCTAAAGTGGAGTGAGTGAGTTCAGAGACGCGGTTTGGGAGAGAATGGAGGCGGGTGTGATGATTTCAGCTCCTCCCTGAATGAGCCGGAAGCCTCTGCAGGGTTCTGAGCAGGTGTCGCAGCACCCACCCTATATTTCCAAGGGGCACTCTGGCTGGCATGTTGAGGGTAGAGTGTAGGGGTCCAGGAGAATCCATGGTGAGATGGTGTTGGCTCAGGGTGACAACAGGGGTGGCCAGACCCTGGATGTTTTTCCAGGAAATACATTTTCAGGGGTCTTCTGACAGTTCGAATGCAGGGTATCGAGGAAAGAGAGAAGTCAAGGATGGCTCCAAGGTTTGGGACCTGAACTGCTAGAAGAGTCCCTCCCCCCAGCCTCCCGCCCAGCTGAGATGTGTCAGGTTCGGGCGCAGGGGGCTTGGCTGGGGGGGCGAGGTGTTGGGTTTCAGACATGTTGAGTTTGGGACGTCTTTTAGCCTCGCAGAGATGCCAAGGAGGCCTTTGGATGTATTTTGAATGTGGGAAGTATTTTAGGACATCTATAAATAAGTATGTCTTTTAAGATTTCAGGTATAAGCTTCATTCATCGGGAACAAAAACAGGCAAGAAACTTCTTGTTTCCCATAAGACACCATATGGATGAAGTGCCATAGTGGTCGATACAATAGAAATTCCGGACCTGGGTGGACAGGAAAAGAGGAGGGAAGTAACCCAGAACATGAGAGGAAGCTGGCCTGGGGTGAGTAATTTTTGTTCCAGATAATCTCGAGCTGAATGCATTCAAAGAAACCTCTGTCTGAGGACTCCAATGAATTGGAAACAAGTACTTTATCTGAAGGGAGAATCCAAATTTTGTGTACAGATCTGGAAATAAAAAGCCTGATTCACTTCACATCGGGTTAACAAATTTCTTGGGAACTAACACTTAACCAGAAGTTCACCAGAGGGCCCAAAGGTAAATTATTGGTTCTTCTTCCCCTGAATTCAGCAGGAAGGAACGCAGAATTGCTCTTCTATCTGCCTCCACCGCAAATTTCCTAACAAGTGTTACCAAATTTCTTGGCTAAGTACTACAAGTCTTAGAAGAAGGACGGGGCTGTCAGGCAATGATTGAAGCTCCCATTTTAGATAAGCCACTACCTTTCCTCCTGGAACCTGAGCTGCTCTGTGTGCCTTTTGATATTTCTACTTTGTGATGCATGGAAATGAATCTCATCGATTCAGATCTTAGGAATCACCAGCCATGGCTATGAAGTTTGGTGTAGAAAATAATCAGGGAGACGTTAAGAAGCCACTTTGTCCCAATCTAAGCAAAGTTCAGGGATTTCATATAAAATGCCCAGGTGGGTCCTTCTTGGCAAGGCCGAGCTGAGATTTTAACATGACAAGGAAGATTTTCAGTCTTGTTGGAGAAAACCAGGTGGCTTGTCATGGAACCCATGCAGACACCTCGACACTCTCATCTGTTTCTCTGTCTTGGGCTTTGGATTCTGTATGTAAAACCTCTCATTGTTATCACCAACAGAGTTTCTGATTAGTGCTGGGATCTCTGTGCACTGAATTAAACAAAGGCCGTCCGGGCCCTTGTGGGCACTGGCAGTCTTTTTTGGATGAAGAGTGCAAGGCAGCACCTCTATTACATCATTTTGGCCCTTTCACACATCATCCCAGTAGCTCCGGGTGCTTCTGGGTGACAGCCTCCATCCACCGCGCTTCCGGGTGACAGCCTCCGTCCGCTGCGCTTCCGGGTGACAGCCTCCGTCCGCCGTGCTTCCGGGTGACAGCCTCCATCAACTGTGCTTCCGGGTGACAGCCTCCATCATTGGAAGCCAGCTTAGAACAGGGAAGTGGGTTTGCAGGCTCCTAAAGAACCACGGGTACTACCTACAGAGGGTGATAGGCATCTGACCACACACACACACAGAAACACACACACACACACACACACACACACACACACACACCATTCCACTTGAGTATCAAATGTCTACTGGTATTACCCCCATTACTGCTCTAGTTGGAAACCAATCAAAACCATTCCATTTGATAAAATTAGCTATCTATGCTTCCTATACTACAATAACTATCCATTTGTACCAGTTTCCTCACCACACTGTGTGTCCCTTAATGACAAGGATGGGGGCCTTTCAACCTTATATCCACAGCCAGAAGCCCTCAGCCCAGTACACAGTGAGTGCCTGATAAATATTAATTGACCAAATGTGGAAACTGAGGCATGGGTCTTGTCCTCGGGGCCATCTTGAGACCCAAGTCTGGACACAAGCTCAGGATTTCCATTTGCAGACTCGTGCTTTTGCCAGAGGGTTGATGAAAGCTTGAGCTCCAAGCTCTGCATGATCCACAGAGAATTTTTTCTAAGCTCACTTCTAAGACGGGACCAAGGAGTCGTGTGCCTTTTTACCCTGGACCCAGGCTTTCATGCCTCTGCCCGATGGATGTGGCCCATCCGCCACGGAGAGTGCAGCATCCTGGTGGTCTGTTCAGAGCATCACAGCCATGGCTGCTCCGCCACCCCCAACCCCCCAAGCTGCAGGAGAAACGTCAGACAGGAGGGGAGATGCTGCCACACTGCAGCCTGCGTTCTGCTTATCCTGCCGAGGGTCATGCTTTGAAAATATCTCTAATTTTGTTTTCATAGCTTGTTAACCTTTTCCTTCCCAAAACAACGCCGGTGTTTGTTTTGGCTCCTTTCGTGTACTGAGGACGGGTCTGAGTTGGATGCACAAAAGCATTTTTCCCTTAATCTCATTACAAGGGCTCCTCACTCTTGAATTCTTCCCAGGGCTCATTTGCTGTGAAGTGATTTCCTCTTGGAATCGTTTTTCTCTTTGTGAAGCTGGGAGAGCAAGTATGTTTGGTTTTGTAGGGAAACAGGGAGAGATAGCAGAGACAAAGGCGAAGAAAGCAAAACCCAGTGATACAGTGACGCCTTGGGGAGTTCTAGTATAAAATGGACCCAACCTAAAACTTCTGCCCCTTCGAGCAGCCATACCCAAATTCTAATTTGCGTGAGGGTACCACGCTGAGGTCATTCTTCTGTCCTCTCTTATCTACCTGAAGTTTATAAAACGTGTGACCAAAAGGGCCAGTGCTTTCACAGCAGGCATTTCTCATGTGTTCAGAGTATCTTATTTCATCCTTTCGGCCCCCGGAATGCTGTACATCTGCCTGCGTGGCCACCGTGACTTGGTTCTCACAGGCGTGTGACATTCCCAACCTGTTCCTTCTAAGCAAGGTGGACAAATTCACCTTGATTGTCTATTCTTAAGTTTTAATGTTCATCGTCAAGTCCTGAAGGAATTTTAAGTTTAACCAGTGTTTTGTTAATTTTTCCGTCCCTCACCAAAGTATTCCTTTCCCCTTTAAACTGTTTCTTAAATTGCATCTGCAAACACAAAACTGAAACGAGGGGCAGAGGATTCTGGAAGATGCATCGTGGAGCTAGGGGAAACTGATAAGAACATCACCGACCAGACCAATCGGCCGTGGCCTGAACCATTCGAGTGACCGAGGAAAAGGGCCAGGCACGTTTTGCCTATTGTATATTGTATGAATTGTATATTGTATGTAGATTGCATACACACTATTGCATAGAACGGGACACATGCCTTTACCTTTTTCAGGACGTTTTACTTTACATGTGAAACGGAGAACGGTGCACCCTACCGTTCGAGAGGCAGTGTGAGCCAGTGGTTAGGGCAGGTGTTCGCGGCAGCCTTTCTGGGTCTGAGCCCCGGCCCTTTCTCTCATTGGCAAGTTACTTCCCCTCAGCTATGAGATGTGTGTGGGGTACCAGATAGCATCCTTTCTTCCCCCGTTAAGCATTAATTTGGACTTGAACTGAGAGAAAGGAAATACACGGTACAGTCCCTGCTCTTTGCAAGCACAGAATCCAGTGAAACTTACAAATAGAAAAGGATATAAGCAAATACTTGACAGCATCTCCCATGTACTCACACGTTCTCTCCCGCTATTTCTTTATTCTATTTTCATGTAAAAACGCGTGTGGGTGAGGGAAGGATTCTGGTAGGCGTCCAGTCCTGGTCCTCCAGCACTTATCAACCACCATTAATCTTGGCGGCTCACAGCCCCCGTGCCCGTGTGCTGAAGAGGAGTGACTCATCCGAACTCAAACAGCAGTGCTGACAGTTAATTGAATTCCAGAGCTAAAGTTTCTTCCTACCTACGGCAACTCTCCACAGCTCAGAGCTCCAGATTGCTTGAAGCGAGGCTGCAGTGTTTATGAGAGAGAGGGTGCCTTTTCCAAGTGATTGAAAGGTCATGTTTATGGGTAAGATTCCATTTCTCTTCGACTTCCAGGCTTAGAACTTATGCAAACTTGGTCCAGGAGAAAATGGACCAGGCAGTAATTAGAGCCGAAGATTGCTGTTAGCATCTTCCTACAAGGCAGAGGGCAATGGCAGACCAGCCTCTTTGTACTCCCGACCTAAATGCTGTAATTGGGAAGCAGCGGGTCCCTCCTTTAATAATCCTTTATCTTCTCAGTAATGACCAGGGGTGGTCGCTGTTTGCTGGCTGCCTGGCTGCTGTTTAGAAGGAGGGAAATTAATGCATGTGCAGAGAATTTCATTGAGGAAAGATTTATTTCCAGAGTCCCTTCACAACGTGTGTACATTTCAAGAGGAAAGTGGGGATGCCAAGTGAGGAAGATGATTGTTTCCATCGGGGGCATCAAGTATTGGGCGGCTGGGTTGGTCGGCCGACGGACATTGGGTTGTCATGGATTAAGGTGGAAGCAAGTACTGATCCATGCAGGGAGCAGGAGATGATCCATTCACACGGTTTAGCAGACTGTCGTAGCGATCATGTGCACACAAAAACAAACACACTTTTTGGGAGACTCCAAGTTAGGCTGTGGAGTCTGGGAAAGCCATCCCCAGCGGGAGCCCTGGCCCCTCCAGGAGCTCCGTTTACGGTGATGGTTTCTCACGGTGGGTCACTGACCCTTTCTCTCCGGTTCCTGGTTATTCAGGATTTAACTGAGGCAAAACGACAACACAGGTGAACTCCTCCGGTTCTTCCCCTCTTGAATTCCTCTTTGTTGTCAGCCAGGCCCAGGTCACAGTACGCAGCCTGCACGGGCCTGTCTGTGCAGGACCCAGCCAAGGCTGTAAACATCAGGCAGCAGAAAGAGGCTTTAGGCCTGGGGTAGTGAGTGGGCACCCCAGACCTGCAAGTCCCACACCCTTGCAGAAACGACTTTGGGGTCCCTCCCAGTTCTTAGTGCAGACAACTCACTTTCTGACCGTGGCCCTAACGATCAGAGAAATGTCTACACTGGCAGAAAGCTTGGTGATCTACACCTTCAACCACCTCTTGTTACAGAAGAAAAATCTGACTCCCACGTAGTCATAGTAGAAAGTCTGAATCAGATCCCTGTCCTGACTTGCGATAAGTCCCTTCTCAGACCACCGTAGGCCAGCAGTGTGTTGGGCGTGGAGTGGTAGCGAGCTTTAGACCGGCTGAGTTGGTTTGGAAACACTGGTCTTTAAGACACTTCTATCCGACAGAATCCTTCCTTCTCTTCCTATAACTGGCTGCAGAAATTCGTTCAAGAGATGCCAATTTGAGTCCTGGCTAATTAGCTAAAGTTCTTTTAGAGACAGTCTTTTTTTAATTTTTTTTTTAAATTTTGTGTATAGTTGATTTACAATGTTGTGTTAGTTTCTGGCATACAGCAAAGTGATTCAGATATATATATATATATTCAGATGTATATATATATATATATATTCAGATATATATATACTCTTTTTCATATTCTTTTCCATTATGTGGAGACGTTCTTAACCCCTTTGGGTCTTGGTTTCTTTCCCTGAAAAATCTAGAATAATAGTGATAATAATAATACCTTACATGCTGAACTGTCAGGACTACCATGAGAATCTAATCAATAATGAATAGGAAATTATTTGAAAAGTTGATTTACAATGTTGTGTTAGTTTCTGGCATACAGCAAAGTGATTCAGATATATATATATATATTCAGATGTATATATATATATATATATTCAGATATATATATACTCTTTTTCATATTCTTTTCCATTATGTGGAGACGTTCTTAACCCCTTTGGGTCTTGGTTTCTTTCCCTGAAAAATCTAGAATAATAGTGATAATAATAATACCTTACATGCTGAACTGTCAGGACTACCATGAGAATCTAATCAATAATGAATAGGAAATTATTTGAAAAGTATAAAGTTCTCAAAGTATCATGTAGTGTTAGTGATAATAAGAATTTCACTGCATTCCCATCCCTTAAGAACAAACAACCGAACTCTTATTTCTTTGACTTTCACCAAAACAAGGCTCTCTCTGACCTTTACCCTTTGGGCTGTTGGCTGTGCCCAAGCATGGACCACCTGCTGCTTGGGGTTGGATTGTAACCCTGATATTCACCTTTCGTGTGACCTAGTCAATTTCTTTTTCTTTTCTTTTTTTTTTTAATTGTATTTTTATTTATTTATTTTTGGCTGTGTTGGGTCTTCATCTCTATGCGAGGGCTTTCTCTAGTTGCAGTGAGTGGGGGCCACTCTTCATCGCGGTGCGCGGGCCTCTAACTGTCATGGCCTCTCTCGTTGCGGAGCACAGGCTCCGGACGCGCAGGATCAGTAGTTGTGGCTCACGGGCCCAGCCGCTCCGCGGCATGTGGGATCCTCCCGGTCCAGGGCTCGAACCCGTGTCCCCCGCATCGGCAGGCGGATTCTCAACCACTGCGCCACCAGGGAAGCCCATGACCTAGTCAATTTCTCACCCCCTTTCTGTTTCTGTTGTTCCCCTGTAACATCGATGTAATCATTCAGAGACGGTGGCGGTCTTGCCTCGCAGAACATAGATGCTGAATTGTTGTTAAAGCATCCCTATCATCACAAAAGTGTTTGATGGGCATGTGCTGTGTATTTGAGCTTGCTCATGGGTTTCCAAGCTCGGCATTCAAGGCCCTCTATGGTCCAGGCCTGTCCTGCTTTCCCAGTCGTGGTCCCTTCTACTGCTGGGAATGCCTTCCCTTTTCTCCCCCTGTGTTTCCAGCTCTGCCTCTGTTGGGCCGTCTGCTGCTGCCGCATCGTGGCCTCCCCGTGTCCAGTCTTCTGAGGCCTGAGCATCTGTTCCTCCTCCTTGAGGGTTTCCCTGAGCTTCTCAGCAAGAGGCACCGCTTCACTCTCAGAGTTTCCAGTACTCTTCTGCGGAATTTCTTTCATACCACGTTTCTTGCTCTGCCCTGTGTCTTAGATCTTCATCGGCATGTCTTCTGCCTTCTCTGAAATACACACTTGCTGAATGAAGGAATAAATGTGCTGTCTTGGAATCATTGATTTATGTTGGTAGCTGCCTCTATAATTAGGCGACAAGGTCTTAACAGGCAGGGACCACATCTTATCCACAAATATAATTCAATTAACCAACACATTGGAGGAACCAGGCTGACATGACCCCGGAGGAGGTGCTTTCAGGGTGCGGAAAGAGTACGCGAGACACATCTCTGCCCTTAAACTCACAATCTAGTTGGAAAGGTAAGACCAAAAGATGCACAGAGAAAACACCCCAAATGTCCATCAACAGGGGAAGGAATGAAAAAACAAAATTATTGTATCCATGTGGTACACTACCACTCAGCCATAAAAATTAACCAACTAGTGATAATGCTCAGCATTGATGATTCTCAACAAAGTTCTGTTGAGCAAAAGAAGCCAGACATCAAAAACGATCTACCGTTTGACTCCATTCATAGGATGCTCTAGAAGAGGAAGAGGAGGCTATGATAATAGAAATCAGATCAGTGGTTGGCTGGGCTGTCTGGGTGAGTGGTGGGTGGTGGTGAAGGAAGAGGATCACAGGGGAACTTTCCAGGGTGGTGGGGTCTTTTATGCCGTTGGGGTGGTGGTGACATGTACACATTGTCATCAAACTGTATACACTTCAATCCTGTGCATCTTATTGTATGTAAATTATATTCCAACTAAGTCAACTTAGAAATGAGTTGAGAACTAAAAGTACTGTATTTTTTTTGAAGAGTTCTTTTTCTTAATTTTTATTTTTATAGAAATATAGTTGATTTACAATGTTGTGTTAGTCTCTGCTGTACAGCAAAGTGATTCAGTTACACACATATTCTTTTCATATTCTTTCCCATTATGGCTTATTACAGGATATTGAATATATTTCCCAGTGCTACACCGCAGGACCTTGTTGTTTATCTATTTTATATACGGTAGTTTGTATCTGCTACTCCCAAACTCCTAATTTATCCCTCCTCCTGCCTTTTCCCTTTGGTAACCATAAGTTTGTTTTCTATGTCTCTGAGTCTGTTTCTGTTTTGAAAATAAGTTCATTTATATCATATTTCAGATTCCACATATAAGTGATGTCATATTGTAAGACAAATGTCTTTCTCTGTCTGACTTATTTCACTTAGTGTGATCATCTCTAGGTCCATCCATGTTGCTGCAAATGGCATTATTTCATTCTTTTTTATGGCTGAGTAGTATTCCATTGTATGTATATGTGTGTGTGTGTGTGTGTGTGTGTATATATATACCACTAAATAGTACTTTAAAATGTAAAAACCAGTCCAAGACAACAGTGGAAGAGATATAGCAAGTCAGGATTAAGAGTAAAGATTAACTATAGAGACGATAATTGCATTGAGGGTCCGAGGGGGGCACTCTCCCATCAGGCCATGGTGGCCTTTAAAGCGGGGACTCGTGCAGAACCTTGAGGATGATAAAGGGGAGGAAGGTTGTGCGGCAGGTAGAGGCCTCTTGTGCTCCTTCTGTGTTGGCCTCAACCCTCATCATAGCCCCAGGACCCCAGAAAGCACTTAGCAAATAATTTTTGGCTAAAAGAGATGAACTCTGAAGAATGAGTTCTTTCACCCTCTGTCCTGGGAATGTGGGCACATGCCAGGCCAAGGCCACGCCCACACAGGTTTGTGGGCACTTCATGTCTCTGAGCCTTTGCCCAAGCTGTTCCCTCCCCCTGGAACCCTCTCCCTCCCTGTTCTCCACTGGAGAAATCTTGTTCCTTTCCCAAGACTCAGCTTCTCTTGCTTGGGGGCTTTGAGGACCTGCCCCTCCTGTCCCTCCAGGTGGGGTTCTCTCTCTGGGTCAGGCTCTCACGGTGACTCAGTTCCTCTTCCCCGCCGATACTCTCCCGTTGTACCCTGGTTAGCCGTCTCCAGTGCGTCTGTGAATAATTCCTAACTAGGTGCTTGCCATGTAACCAGTCTTTTTTTTTTCTTCTTCTTCTTCTTTTTTAGTGTGCACAAGAGACAACGCCACATCTTCAGGGCTGGCTCAGGGTTTCATTTTCAAGCCAAGCCCTGCTACTTGGTGGGATATACCCCTCCAACTGTCCACCTTTGCAGGGTGGCTGCATTCTGTAGATTCCTGACCCATAGGTAGCCCAGTGACCTGCAGGAGCAGTTCTCTCAAAGGTTCCCTGAGGGCCCAGCAGCGAGAACCCAGAGGGCTGTGAGCTGCTGTCATCACGCATGTCTGCAAGTAGTAAATTGCACCCAGTGAATTTCTACGTGGTAAAATCCCCCTGTCAATCAGCCCTGCTCCCTGGGGGCAGGGGACCAGAAAAGGGCAATCGCTCACAGAATCATAGGACAGCTAACGGGAGACAAATCTAAAATGATCATCTAGTCCAAAAGATGGGGAGACTGAGTTTTAAAAGGTGAAATGATAGTCTCACTATGGGGACCTTCAAAAGCCAACAGAGAAACAAGAGAAACCCTTTTCGTCCCCCTCAAAACGCAGGGGGCGGCGAGGAAAAAAAATCAATCAAAGTCACCTGGAACAGAACCCATCGGTAAGGAAAGACATGCTATTTTCAAAGTTTCTAAAAGGATATTAGTAACAGTCAGGGGGGAAAGAAACCCACATAAAAACTGCACTTGATAAAGGCCTTTTGGAAGCAGATAAAGGTGTGCTTTGCTGCCTCGCGGCCTTGAGCCTTTCACTCTGCTTTGTCCAGCTGGGTTTGGAGATTGAGGTCTGGGAGTGTGATTGTTTATCTGTTCCAAGTGATACTGGAGTTGTTTGCTTTGAACAATGTGACTTTGTTCCTTTGTTGGATGTGGCCAGCAGCAGAAATGTTGCTTAGGAAAGGAAAAAAACACATCAGGAACTTGCTCAAAGTAAAAGGGGGTTTTGCGGGTTAAATATTGGCGCGAGAGCCGAGGCAGCTGAGCTGAATCCCTATCAAGGCAGAGATTAGGCTGTCCCGGGGGCAGGGAGGGACATGCCTCGACTGATTCCCTTTCCAGGGCTGCCCTGAGACGGAGGCACTGGCCCTGGGTTATTTCCAAGAAGTTGCCCAGAGCAATTTATCAGAAGCCGGCAAAGAGAGCCTCATTTTTTTTGAAAGATCATTCGCTATTTGCTTCTCCCAGAAGAGGGGATCTATTACCTGCCTCTGCGGGGCAAGGAGACAGACCGGAAGCTGAGAGCCCTGGCTGATGTGAGCCGCAGCTCGCTAAGTACGCCTACTGTGTGCCAAGCAGTGTACCAAACACCTTTAAACACTGTCTGTGCATCACCTATAGTTAAAGCATCCAACGACCTAATGGGACAGGTTCAGCGCTGCACAGCACAGCCAGCTCACGAAGCCCACTGTGTGCATTGTCTCCCACCCGCACGTTCGGCGACATCATGGTACTAGCTTGAAACTGGCCGCGATGGATTCGTACAGCCACTATGGAGAACAGTACGGAGGTTCTTTAAAAACCTAAAAATAGAGCTACCATATGATCCTGTAACCCCACTCCTGGGCATACATCCAAAGAAAACCATAATTCGAAAAGATACATGTACCCCAGTGTTCACTGCGGCACTATTTACAATAGCCAAGACTTGGAAGCAACCTCAGTGTCCATCGACAGATGAATGGATAATGGAGATCTGGTGTATATACACAATGGAATATTACTCAACCATTAAAAAGAAGGAAATAATGCCTTGCAGCAACATGGATGGACCTAGAGATTGTCATGCTAAGTGAAGTAAGTCAGACAAACATCATAAGATATCACTTATATGTGGAATCTTTAAAAATGATACAAATGAACTTATATTCAAAACAAAAATAGACTCTCAGACATAGAAAACAAACTTATGGTTACCAAAGAGGAAAGGCAGGAGGAGGGATAAATTAGGAGTTTGGGATTAACAGACACACATTACTATATTTAAAGATAATCAACAAGGACTTACTGTATAGCACAGGGAACACAGGTTATCTTGTAATAGACTAAAATGGGAGAGAATGAAAAAAAAGAATATATATATATATATATATATATATATATATATATATATATATAACTGAATCACTTTCCTGTACTCCTAAAACTAACACAACATTGTAAATCAACTATATTTCAATAAAAACTATTATTATTTTTTAAAATTTTTTATTTTTTGTGGTACACGGGCCTCTCATTGCTGTGGCCTCTCCCGTTGCGGAGCACAGGCTCCGGACGCGCAGGCTCAGCGGCCGTGGCTCACGGGCCCAGCCGCTCCGCGGCATGTGGGATCCTCCCGGACCAGGGCATGAACCCATGTCCCCTGCATCGGCAGGTGGACTCTCAACCACTGCGCCACCAGGGAAGCCCCCAATGAAAATTATTTTTAAAAAAAGAAATTGGCCATGATGGAAGTATTTACACCATGGAAAGTGGCAAATGCTAGAACATCAGAAGTTTCTTTTTTGCTTGGTTGGTGTTTTTGAGAGCTCGCTGTTTACCGTTTACCACTGGACAGACACGAGACTCTCCCCAGTTTACAGAGGAGAAATTGAGGTCTTAAGGAACTTGTCGGGGGGAACACAGGTTTCAAGTCCTCCAAAGAAAAGGCCTTCTGTTGAGACCTCCTGCAGGGTGCATTGGGTTCCTTAGGAGAAGGGCTAGAAGAGGCAAGGGAGGCTGGAGGGGAGGGGTAGAAAAAGGAATGTTTGCAGCTAAATTGTCAGCAAGAGTGAAGGGAGGTGATTTCATTGGATAGGTCACCAGCCAGGGGTCTGCAGGACTCAGACAACAAGGTTTTGCTCGGAGACTTCCTAGCAGCCTCAGGAGCTACTGGGAGAGAGAGACAAAGAGACCTTCCTGAAATGGGGGTCCTGGGAGCCCTGGGTGGGCCTGGTGGCTGCTCTGAGGCCTGTCCGGAGGTGAGGGCGGGGGAGGAAGCCTGGAGGATTCCTGGGGAGCCGCACCCTGGAACCTGCTTGGAAGCGCACCCCCACCCTGAGGTGAGAGGCTGTGCTCAGGGGCCGGGAGAAGCGGGTGTGACCTGGCCCAGCACCCTTCCCCTCGCGACCTGCCCTGCGACCAGCCTTCCTCACTTCCTCTTTGGGACAAGAAACCAATATTCCATCCCATGCACCCTCAAAGTGCACTGGCCATGCCTGAGGCCACCAGCCTCTCAGGAGTGAGGAGGTCACGGTAGGGCTGTCAGGTGTGCCCTGTCTCTGTGTGCCCGTCAAGCTGGTATGCAAACCTCAGGCCTCTCTGCTGGCCGGGGCAGGGCTGGGACAGCCAGGTTGTCAGGGAGCTGTCCCACGGAGGGTCAGACGTCTGCAGAGAAGACTGCGGGACGCAGACAACGTGGGTGTGACTTCTGGGTCATCTGTGAGGACTTGTGACATGGGGGGAGGGGGTGGGGGCGGAGCTGGGGTCCTGAGGCGAGGGATGTGGACGGCAGAGGTGGACAGGGATTCCTGAGCTTTGCTGACCAGGCGAGAAGGAGGAGCTGCCCTCCCCACCTCTACGGCTGCAGCATCTCCTGCCTGCAGCTTGGTCATCGCTCAGAGATGGATAGTGGCTACCAAAGCTGGCTGGTGAGTTTCTATTACTTTCCCGCCATTGAGGTCCCAAGTCATCTCAGGGGCCACGTCGGACATCCACAGCCCATGTGTGGGATATTTACTTCCCACTCCAAAGTGAGCTCTAGAAAACCCAGCTTTGGGTCCCAGAGAGAGATCACTACACTTCCAGTCAAGCCTGTGACCCATAAAAAATGCCACTGAAACACTGTCAAGCACCATTTTTTCTTTCCTTGTGTAAATCAGAACCGTCAAGGGTGCCATTATAAATGGCCTCTTTGTTGTGCATCAGTAAACTTTACAAGATAATGGAGATGGAATCGTGATGTTGCTGGAGTTTTTCCCCCTCCCTCCTTAACTTTCTAAATCTTTCCTGGCTTTGTGGCTTTGCTGCCTAGCACAGTAGTAAATGATGTATGAAATAAAGCATTTCTTCCCTCCAGCCAAGCAATGGCTCTGCCATCATTGCCCCAATATTTATTATTTGGAGTTGTGTTTGGACTGGCTACAGTCAGAATAGCCTGTCAGTGCTTTTTGTTTGTTTGTTTGTTTAAGACCAAGAAGGAAGGGGAGGAAAAGGGAGAAAAGCAAGAAAGACTTGTGTAATAAGAAAAATAGACTGGGTCTGTAATGCCAAAATATTGGTTGGACTGACTTCTCCCTAATATATATATATATATATATTTAGCGTCTTTATTGGAGTACAATTGCTTTACATTGCTGTGTTAGTTGCTGCTGTATAACAAAGTGAATCAGCTATACGTACACATATACCCCCATATCCCCTCCCTCTTGCGTCTCCCTCCCACCCTCCCTATCCCACCCCTCTAGTGGTTACAAAGCACCGAGCTGATCTCCCTGTGCTATGGAGCTGCTTCCCACTAGCTATCTATTTTACATTTGGTAGTGTATATTTATCCATGCCACTCTCTCACTTTGCCCCAGCTTACCCTTCCCCCTCCCTGTGTCCTCAAGTCCATTCTCTACGTCTGCCAAAGTGAATCAGCTATACGTACACATATACCCCCATATCCCCTCCCTCTTGCGTCTCCCTCCCACCCTCCCTATCCCACCCCTCTAGGTGGTCACAAAGCACCGAGCTGATCTCCCTGTGCCATGCGGCTGCTTCCCACTAGCTATCTATTTTACATTTGGTAGTGTATATATGTCAGTGCTACTTTCTCTCTTAGTCCCAGCTTACCCTTCCCCCTCCCCGTGTCCTCAAGTCCATTCTCTACGTCTGCATCTTTATTCCTGTCCTGCCCCTAGGTTCTTCAGAACCATTTGTTTTTTTAGATTCAGCAGAGGAAAAGCCTTCTCCATTATGTTCTGTACCCTCTCCTGTGGGACTCAGCCCTTCCGTCTTGGTCATGGCGGTCTCATCAGACGGTTTATTGCCTTTGGGGCAAACATATGCAGACTTGGTTGTGTTTGTTGTTTAGCAAAATATTACGAAAATGTGTGACTATCTGTCAACTTGTACAGATCTCATTTTTCTGTAAGCTTTCCCCGTCAGGAACCTCCATGTGATTCCTGCTCCCTTTCAATTGATCTTCTTGCGTTTGCTGTTTGTGACCACATAATTAGCTTCTAATTATAGTTTGTCTATTCTCTAATTATCTACATACAAAATTTGGCCCAATTTTATTTCGGCATAGAATATCATCACTTGTTCCCTAGTTATTTCTGGAAAGATTCTTGGCCCTACAGTCTGAATACAAATCCCAGCTTTGTTTCTTCCTAGTTCTGTCACCTGAAAAGAATGGACTTTATTTCCCTGTGCCTGAATTTCTCCTATATGGAAGCATATTGAGGCACATAATATGTTTGCAAAAGTTATTCATTTTCTTATATTACTTCAAATACACGTGCGGTCTTTCTCACCACCCCATGCGGGCTGTGGGCTTCATGAAGTCAAGAATCCTGTTGCACATTTCTTGGATCAGTTGTAGTATCAAGCACGATGATGGATGTTTGTTGATTGACAAGCTGTTTCTCCAGCTTGGAAATAATGAAAACTATTTCCCAAACTCTTTTTTTTTTTTCTGTCGGTTTGGGTTTTAGCCAGTGCATTCTTATAAGCCAAATGATAATTTGAGTTACTGGAAGCAACACAAAATATGCTCCCAAGTTCAATAAGCAAAAGCAATAGATCTAAATGACAAGCTTCATGTACCAAAAGAGGCCACACATTCATCTGTCTGTGGGATCAATTCGGGGCAGATGCGATATCACTTGTAAAACAAGCAGTGATTCTGTGTTCCCTGTAATGGATGTATTCTATTTCTACATCTTGAATCAACATGGGTTTTACCTGAGTGTACTAATCATAGCTACATTTATTGAGTGCCTACTATGCAGGGGTGTGTTGATAAATAGGCTCTTGGGGGAAAATAAAGCCCTGCTTTGTAGCATCTGCTGTTTTCCATGGAGGAAATACTCTTGCCAGGGTCAAATTCAAGCTACTGACATGACATCACTGAACAAATGATCAGCCCCCAGCCACCTCCCCTACTATGGCTGATGCTATACATATATTAGCAAGAACTTTCACAACACCCCTACAAGGAAGACATTATTGTTCCCACGCTGTCAGTGAGGAAGCAGGCTTGAAAAACGCTTTGCCCAAAATCACATAGCTAGTAAGAGGTGACTTAAGGATTAAACCAAGGTCTACATGACTCCCAAATCCACGGTTTTCCCAGGACATCACATTTCCCTGATATAATGTTGTGAATGAATGTGTGAATATGGTGGCCCACTAGTCACAAATCCTGGCAGAACTGGATGAGCAGGATTGTATCCAGAGAAAGATCCAAGACTGCCCAAGGGCTCCTGGCCCAACCTGAGAGACGTGAACTTTCTCACAACTTACAAGATGGTACGTACCCATTGGGTTAGTCAGGCAGTGTTATCTCGTTTAGTCCTGGCACATTTCTGTGTGATATAATTAACCCAGCCATGTGGTACCTACTCTGTGTCCAGCAGCACCAAGGTCAGTGTGTCTAGGGGAGAGTGTGGAAGGAAGTCCTCCGCACAGAAGGGGTCGGAAGGGACACCATCACGCCCGCCCCTCCAACAGCTGCTGGCCGGCAAAGTAGGTCGGTTTGCAATGATCCTGTGGTGTGACCAGCAGGGGAATTTTCAGCACATTGCAAAAGAGGTTTCAAATGAGTTCTTCAGGTTCGGGTTCTTTCTTCTGGTAACTCTGGACCTGCCAGCTTCTCCCCGTCTTTAAAACTGGCTCACTAGTGTTCATCTCTTTATATCCCCAGGGGAGTAATGAATTCACATCTGTGAAGGCTATAAAACCCTCAGATGACAGGAAGCATACAGACACATATTGCTTTTCTTTTCCTCCCGTGACTTGGTTTTCTGGATGTCACATCTTGCTATGGTAAGACCTAGACGTAACCAAAGCAAACAAAATAATTGCTTTCCATACTTATTGCTGTTGTAAAGGGGTTCTGTGTTATGAAATAATAATCATGACAAAAATAATAACATCTTGTGGCTGTGTAGCACCTTTCTTCTGAGGAGCTCAAAGCACTTTACAGACACAAGAAAAAATTGTCAACAGACAATTTATAGGGAAAAAAATTGACTCATGTTGTAAGGACTTACTCTGTGAGGGATAATGATTCTGTTATTTTCACAAATTGACTGGCAAACACAGTATCTATTTCTGGTCTAAACCAGGAATAAAAAAGCCACGTAGGAGGAAAGCAAGGGGACTCGGGGTGAGCAAGGAGATCGAGAGGGCTCCTCTTCTGGTTATTTACCTGAACGCAGTCTAGACACAGTCTGGGACACTTCTGACCCCAAGTGACCCTGTGACAAAAGGCTGCTCATTGACCTGGATGTTAATATCAAGGGACAGCTGCCTGCTTTCTAGACCTTCCTTGGGGTTCCTCTCTGGGGTCCAGACAGAGCTTGTTGAATCATCTCAGCAGATGTTGGAGGCTGAAGCTTGGAACCCATCCCCAGAGTGCCTCTCCTAAATGAACGGTAGGCCTCACCCTGCTTCTTAAATACTACCCCCCAATTCCCTGTGGTTTCTGATTTTACCTCCCAACACTCGCCCAAAATCCACGAGGCGCAGATAACCAGCTATAGACCTCAGAGGGGACTCTGAAGTATCAGAAAGAGAAATTAAGTAAACAATCTCATTTACAATTGCGTCAAAAGGAATAAAATATCTAGGAATATATTTGACCATGGAGATGAAAGACCTGAACCCTGATCTTGATGAAAAAAATTGAAGACAACACAAACAGATAAGCAGATATCTCAGGCTCATGGATCGGAAGAATGAATATTGTTAAAATGACCATACTCCCCTAGGCAATCTACAGATTCAGTGTATTCCTTATCAAAATAACCAATGGCATTTTTCACAGAACAAGAACAAATAATCCTAAAGTTTGTATGGATCCACAAAAGACACCAATAGCCAAAACAATCTTGAGAAAGAAGAACAAAGCTGGAGGAATCACACTCCATGGTTTCAAAGTATAGGACAAAGGTATAGTAATCAAAACAGTATGCTACTGACACAAAAACAGACACATAGATCAATGGAACATAATAGAGAGCCCAGAAATAAACCCACACTTATATGGTCAATTAACCTACAGCAAAGGAGGCAAGAATATACAGTGGGGAAAAGACAGTCTCTTCAATAAATGGTGTTGGGAAAACTAGGCACTACATGTGAAAGAATAAAGCTAGACCACTTTCTTACACCATAAACAAAAATAAACTCTACATGGATTACAGACTTGTAAGATCTGAAACTATGAAACTGCACCCAGGAGGTATTGCCCCAGCTCAACCTCCCAGTCCATCCACCCCTTTCTTCCAGAAATCTTCATTTCCATGTGCTTCCCGTGGGATTTTCTGCCTCAACTCTGGGCTGCCCCTTCCACTCAGTTCTCAAGCATGTTATCCAGGTAGATGGGTGTTAGTGAGAGAAAGTTTGGCGAGGGTAGGAAGGGGAGCCTGGTCCCTGATTCTCAACAACTTTTCCAGCTCCGTGCTCCATGCAGCTGTGTGTATGAGAGAGAAAAACAAGGGGTGTGTGTGTGTGTGTGTGTGTGTGTGTGTGTGTGTGCGCGCTCACGCGCATGCAAGCAGAGTGGGCTGGGGCAGAGTTTTCATCACTGAAACGAAGAGTTCCTGTTTATAAACATTTGCTCACTATTTATATACGTGGAGGGAATTAACCACAAAACATGACCCACAACTTCAGGGCCTCCATTTTCACATCCTTCACACCACATACACTTTCTCTCTCTACCCCAAAGCCGCTGAGTAGAAAATAATTTCTCTCTATCAGAACTATAACCAACAGGAAGAACACACTAAGGCCTGTGGAGGGGGTAGGGGAGACCCTCACGCTTGGCCTGTGGGGTTACTCTGGGAAAAGTTACCAAACGGGCAGAATTTGTGCCCCTATTGGTTAAATAGTCCCTTTTGCAGACTCTCTCTTCAACCCTTTCCTCCCGCCAACTGCCGTGTAAAATGCTGTGTAGGACGGGGTGGGGGGCTGGGGGTTGGGCAGCTACATGTCAGCTCTCTGATGGAGGTGGCAATGGCTTAAGGCATTTACTCTTTCCAGATCTTTTTGAAGCCCCCGAAGAGTTTGAGATCCAAACCAAATGTATCTCTAGGATTTGAGGCACCATCTTGGGCAGGGAGGCAAAGCACCCATTTGTAGGCAAAGCGGAGCTCCAAGCGAGGGTGCCTACAATCCATTTGTGTCCTCAGCACCATCAGGTGGTGCCACCTAAATACAGCTTCCTCTTGGGGCCAGCCCCCCTGCTTCCCCCAAACCCGCTCTTACCCCCTCACCACCCCCCCAAGACATTTTCTGTGGAAACTGGCCAAGGACAGGGCCTCACATCCACCTCAGCAGATCATGGTGCATTTGACCAAATAATCCCAAACCCGGGCTGCTTTTGTAGAAACTTTTATCGATGGGACACTCCTTAGATCAAGGCCGTTTCGTTGCAACATACTAAAAATAATACAAGTCAATGGACATTGAGCGTTTAATATATGCCAAATTTGGTGCTAAATGTTTGACATACATGACCTCATTTTGTCCTTAAAACAGCCCTGGGAGGGAGACACTATTATTCTCCCCATTTTGTGATTGAGAAAACTGAGGCTTGGAGAAGTTAAGTAACTTGCCCAAAGCCACACAGTCAGCAGCAGGGCCAGGACCCGAGTCTGTCTGATTCCAAAGCTTCTTCTCCTACTCTCTCCATTTGTACACAAAAAGATCGTTTTCTGGAAGGTTCTAAACCTCTCTTGCATTCAGCCCTAGACAGAATTGGCAGAAAAGCGTCTTCCATGGCAGAGGGAACCTGGAAGACAAAGCAGCAGGAAATGCACAGCAAACAGAAGGTTGGTGCCGTGGGTGAAGGTCCACAACCTCAAGACATTCAGCAGGACTGCCCCTCACATGCGGTCCCGACCACAAGCAGCATCCTCTCTAGACGGTATGTGGATCTGATGATGGCCCCCAGGTTGGAGCACGATTGCTTCTCTGAAAGGTTTCCAGCAAATGCCTCTAGGCTGTTCTCTTCCTTCCATCTTTCCTGTCTGCCTCCTTCCTTCCTCCCCTCTGCTAGTCCTGAGGGACAGGGCTCTGCTGGGTGATCTTGAGACACGACCCCTTCTGCATTTATTTCCTCATCTGGTTTGGAAAATGAGCAGAGTAGTTCCACCCCCGAGAGAGACTGTGTGAATTAAATATGGTACAAAAATGAGTGACACGCACTAGCACATAGCAGGTGATCAGAAAATGTTGGTGACCTCATTCCAGTCATTTTCTTTCCTTCTCTCCTCGCTTTATGTTTTCCTTTCCTTCTTTTGGCATTGGACCATAATGGCAATTTTTCACCCCCAGGATCCCCCAATCGCTTCCGCAATGTCTGAGTCACGCGTGGAGGGATTAACCGTGACCACCTTTCTTGTGCAACTAATGAAATCTTGTGATCTGGGTGCTAAACACAGTGTGGCCGCTGATGGAACATATGTGCTGTAAACAGGTAGAATATTTTAACTATCTTCTGAAATAATTTTAGATTTTGGATCGGAAGGTAACCTCTGAGGCTCCGTCTTCTTCAGGCACCACTGGGAAGGGCGATGAATTAATTCAGCTGTGCCAGGGGCTGCCGCAAAGTCGCAGTCTGCATCCCTGGAAAGGGTCCTTCTGGGCTGGATGGCACAGTTCACTCAACCCACCTGCATCCTTGGGAGGTGGGCGGGCCCTCAGCCCCCCTCCCCCTGGAACTTCTCAGCCTTGTCATTGGTGGTAGGAAGTTCTATATCACAAAGGTGACTGCGCTGGTGCTTGGCCGGTCTCTGGCGACTGAGATGACCCAGGAGAAGGGGACTTGCCACGTCAACCACAAGAAGCAGAAAGAGGCTGAGACCTGGGAGTGGACCAGGTGAGGGACTTCCAGGCACCCAGCTGGGGAGAGTTCTGGCTGAAAGATGATTTGAGGAGAAGGGCTCTATAGGGATGGTGGTGGTTTTGTTTGTATTTTTGGATCATCCTTTGAACTAGTAAGACGGTTCTTTCTGATGAGGGACTGAGCTTGTACTCCCTTCCAGTTGGTTTGGGGCCCCTCCAACGGCAGCGATGTAAGCGTTTTGAAAACCATATTCCAAAGAGCACATCTAACCATAATTCCGTGTTCTCCTGTGGGGACGCTCCCCATCACCGCTTTTCAGCTCTTGCTTGGATGGCTAAGGAGTCGGGTTGAGGGGAGGGGACCCACTTTGGGTTCAGATCTACCGAGGCTGAAGCTAGCCAAAAACAGAACAAAAAGAGAAGTTTGTCCAGGCTCAGATGGGGAATCTCAGACCCAGGGAGAGACTGCTGCAGGACACGAAGGCCCCAGGCGGCACTCCAGGCTCACTGGGCCCCGACGTCCTGCTTCCTGAGGTTCTCCCTGAGTCCCGTCCAGAGCGCCATGCATTAGCGTAACCAGAAACACAACCACGGCCAGCTCTATGCCCAGGGCTGCACGGAGCAGCACAGAGAGAGCGGCCACTGCCCGCGAAAGGCAATCACCCCCAAAAGCAAACTCCCTTTCACTCCCCAGGGCCCCCAGAGATTGCGATGCCCCAGATGCTCAGCCCCCCAAATGTTCTCTCTCTTCTGGCCTGATCCATGTCAGTCTTTTGAAGCTCTGCTCCTATATTCCATGAGCATCCCAGATCTTAAGAGACTTCTCTCCCATGTCCCTTCCTCCCTTCCAAAGGAGAAGCAGGTGTAAATGCTGGGTACCCGCTTTTCAAAAACAGGTGGAAGGCAGGATGCAGGTCTGGGAGGATGAGTAAGAGAGAAAGAGAGACAGAGAGAGAGAGAATGGCGTTACGGGACTGGAACTTGACTCCTAACTTGGAGGACAGGGGAGGGAGGAGGTGTGCTGGGCTTATAGGGCTAAGGCAGTGGCGATACGGGGCTGGGGTCCCTGCACGTTCCCCAGGCCAGGGCACTATCATGAGGGCTGCTCAGAGGCTCCCCGTACCTGGAGCGCAGTCACCAGCTTCCTTCACTTGACATTTACCCCCAACTTGGGGATGTCTTCCATCTCTCCAGTTACTTCTTCATGGCAAATACCTGTGTATATATTGTATCATGTGTGTACTCGTGTGTGTGTGTGTGTCTGTGTGTATCCTTACAAGGAAAACTTATCCTCCACGGTAAAACAACAACAACAGCAACAAAAACAACAGTATTAATTATGTTTTGGATTGACTTCACAGAGATCTGGGAACATAATTTAAGTAAAAATCTATACTCATGATTTCAACTCTATTATTCTTATTTGAATTGTAACCCTAG
The DNA here is from genome assembly GCF_002837175.3 of Physeter macrocephalus. Taxonomy (NCBI): domain Eukaryota; kingdom Metazoa; phylum Chordata; class Mammalia; order Artiodactyla; family Physeteridae; genus Physeter; species Physeter macrocephalus. The sequence continues at coordinate 5,498,497 of NC_041233.1, read as the reverse complement.
GAATTTTCCAGCCTGTCAGCCAAACCAACACTTGGGCAGATTGACAGTTTTCAAAAGCTAAAATCATTCCAGTTTTCCCCTACCTCCTAGGAGAGGCTTGAGATTCTGGAGCCCTAGCGGGACTGTGTCCCTGCTCCTATGGCTCCACCCACTTCCTGTGGTTTCCTGACTCACTTTAGCCCTCAGGTGGGTGAGATGCTCTTGAACATGTCAGTAGATCTGCCCTCGAGTGTACTGGGGTGCTGCCTGCTTCTCACTCCTTGCAGTGTGCCGCGGTCCATGACCTGCTCACAGAGCTCTGAGCAAACCTCATCCTACCCTTCCACCCTCACGGCTCACCTGGGGCAGGTGGAGGGCTGTCACGTGTGGGTGGTTAACAAGAGGGACTCCCGCTTGTCCTCACTTGTTAGCCCCTTCCTGACACCGGGGGATGATAGAATGGTACCTGAACCCTGCCTGCCGATGGATCTGAACCAAGAATCTCAAATTCTACAGCTTCTGTGCCAATCGAACCATCCGGTTTCCTTTGGTTCCCATGTTTCTACAACATGTTCCTTCAGTGTTGTGGAACGTAATTCATTATACATCCATTAGGTATACATATACATATGTATACATCATAATACATAATATTATTTATGTATTATTTTTATGTACTATTTTATATTTTTTAAATTATTTTATATTTATGTATCATTTTTAATAAATAATAATTTATGTAATATATTTATAATTTACATATTATGTAATAATACATAATACGTAATTCATTATACATCCATTACATATACATATGTATACATCATAATACATATTATTTATGTATTATTTTTATGTATTATTTTATATTTTTATAAATTATTTTATATTTATGTATCATTTTAAATAAATAATAATAATTTATGTAATTGATTTATAATTTACATAATATGTAATAATACATAATACGTAATTCATTATACATTCATTAGGTATACATATACATATGTATACATCATTTATACATATGGTAAACATAGGTACATATAGGTTGCATAGCACAAACACATCCATATATATACAAAATGTGGATGGTGTGTTCCAACTCAGAGACCTGCACGCTCACAACCACACCACCACAATCCTCTAAGGGCTCCACAGCCAGACGGGTCTTGATCAGCCACAGGCTCCCTGAGGTCCTCCTGGCCTCCATAACTCACCTCTATGCATTCATAATGGTATTTTGCTGCATTACAGGGCATTTTCTTAACAGGAGAGGACTTCCATTTTGTTTAGGTGTCAATGAAAACAGAACTTTCTCCTTACGATTTTACACATCTGATGACTGAAAGAACTCTCCACAGATCAGATTCTGGCTCCACACATTGCAAACTCTGCTTCTGCTTCCCCATGGACCTGGTTCTGGACCCAGAGGCCACAGGATTTATACGGTGATGTGACCCCAGGCCCTGTACCTTCACGTGTCAGTGCCCTACATGCCAGCACGGGGACTGAGAGGGAAACAACTTCTCTGCCAGAAAAGCTAGGAATCACTTGGTATATACTGAAGAGATGGCACACTGCATAAACATCTCACTCAGTCCAAATTCAATATCCCCCCAATGTAATTTTCCCTTAGCCAGATCCCAAAAATGCTCAAAGCCACTTCAACACCACGAGAAACTAGTGAGGCGTGTAGAGGCAAAGTTGGGTTGGAAAGAGACAAAAGTCTTAACCTACTTATCTTGCTACTGCAAATTTTACAAAGTACATGCCCATGTGAACTGATTATTATGGCGTCTCCAGGTCCAAGGGAGGGATGGTGCAAGTGAGGGGCCCTGAGGTTAAACTTTATTAACCTCCTGGTAAAGCCACCATTGAGAATAGGATTTGGCAACCGCTGATAAAAGGGATAAAGGAAATCAAGTATTCCAGCTGAAAGCAAAGCTTTAGCAGAGATGTGGAACACTCAGGGCCCTGCGGTGAGCAGAAGTTCATTTGGGGGAACAGTTGTGGGCCTGAAGTGCGGAGAGGATGTTGATCTGAAAGGCAGGCCAAGTGCAAAATACAGAGGGTTGCAAACGTTGGGGCGAGACATCTCAATGTCAACTGTACAGTGAGAAGCTTTGAAGATTTGCCCAAGGCTCAATGTGCGGACGGCCCCTCTCAGAGCCAAGCTTTGGAAAAATGAATCAGGGATGGGTGGATGGGAGGAAGGGAGACCAGCTCAGAGGGATCAGCTGCCACGTCGTGCATTTTAGAATTCTTTGGGACAGAAACACACACTCCCTGACTCACTAGCCCTGGGGCAGTGCCGATGCCTCTTTCTGCCCTGACCCTGTAAACCCTTGGACCTGTCCTCAACCCAGCTTTACCTGTGGGGTTGAGATCTCCAGAACTGCGCTCCACAGCCCGTCACGGTCCTCCCTGGGTACCGAGTCTCAGCAGTGTGGTTCTGACTGACCTCACCTCCACCAGCGCCCTTGCTGCTGGTCTCTCCAGGCCAGGAGGCAAGAGGACCCAGTGGCTTCATTCCAGGAAGAAGTAAAGAGCCTCCATGGGGTGGTGGCCTTGGAACTGGCATGATGGGGACCAAGGGGAGAGACAGCCAACGTGGCAACTAAGTGTATGCAGACAGCAGAGAGGATGGAAGGAAGAATGCTTGTGTGTTTAGCTGGAGGAGCAACACGCGGAGTGTAAATCGATGCAGTTGGTCGAGGACATGTCCACTTGGAGGAGAGTGGCGTCCAGCTGCTTCATTTTTAGAGCTTCATGTGTTTGTGCGTCGGTCGTGGGGAGGTTAGAGTGCCTCCTTTACCTCTTAGCACCCCCTCTGCCTGCACTCTCTCCCCAGGTGGTGTGACCAGTGTCCTGGCTTTAACTTCAGGGTAGCACAGGGACCTGGGCCACTGCATCGAGCTATATACTCGCTAACCAGGGCTAGTGTTGGTGGTGCACTTGCTACAGTTGACCTTGTCCTTTACGACAAGCACCCATCTGACTGGCCAGCACCCCTGACACAGTGGTTGTTGACTTTTTATTGTGGTAAAATGTATGTAACATTTACCCTTTTAACCATTTTTAACTGGCATTAAGTACATTCACGTTGCTGTGCAACCATCATCATTCCTTTCCAGATCTTTCTCATCCTCCCAATCTGAAGCTCTGTGCCCACTAAAACTTAACCCCTCATTCCCCACTCTCCCAACCTCCCACCCTACCTTCTGTCTCTAAATCTGACTCCTCTAGGTACCCCATATAAGTGGAATCATACAATATGGGTGCTTTTGTGACTGGCTTGTTTCACGTGGCACAATGTCCTCAAGGTTCATCCTCGTTGTAGCAGGTGTCAGAATTCCCTTCCTTTCTAAGGCTGAATGATATTCCATGGTATAGATATATCACATTTTGTGTATCTATTCATCCATCAACGGACACTTGTGTTGCTTCCACCCCTTGGCTGTGGTGAAGACTGCTGCCACGAACATGGGTGTACAGCTATCTGTTTGAGACCCTGCTTCCAGTTCTTTGGGGTACATGCCCAGAAGTAGAACTGCTGGATCATATGGTCATTCTATGTTTAGTTTTTTGAGGAACTGTTGACAATTTTAAATAGCACACCTGTCATAAAATATATACAAGTGCTACTCAACATCTCCACATGGTATCTAGGTAGCAGCTCAAAGACAAAATATTCAAAACCAGAGTCTTGATTTTCCCTCAATCCTAATCCTCCCCAATGCTCCCCACCTCCATAAATGGAACTGCCACGTGGCCAGGGCTGAAACACTTGGCATCCTTAGTGACTCCCCGCTTTTTCTCACTCTCCACATCCAACCCAGCAACAAATCCCTATCAGCTCTATTCTCACAATAGAGCCAGAACCAAATCCCTTCTCTCCACCTCTGCTGCTATCGCTGGGCCCAGCCCACCACTGCTTCTCACCCCAGCTGCTGCAATAACGTCCCAAGACGCCTTCACTCTTGTCCTTCCACCATCCAGTCTTCATCCAGCTGCTAGAGGGATCCATTTGAGATGTCAGTCAGATTGCATCACTCCTCTGATCAAAACTTCTGAAGGCTTCTCATCATAATTAGAAAAAACCCACAAAAGCCCCCGGAAAGTCCTTACTCCGGCACAGGAGACAGCCCATCTCCTGGCCTCCCGCCCCAACACTGTTGCCCCACCTGCACTTCTGGCCTTGACTCCTCCTCAGGCATTGATTAGCTGGTGCCTCGGGGCCTTGACCTCGGAAGATGCTTCCTACGACTCATCACATGGCTTATTCCGATGCCTCCCCCTCTGAGAGGCTCCCCCAGTGATCCCATCAAAAGTAGCAGCCCAGTCTCCCGGTCTTCTAATTTGGCTTCACTCCTCTTCACACACTCAGCACATTACCTGATTCTCTATCTCTCCTTCCAGAGTGTAAGCTCCATGAGGGCAGGGAGAGGCTGCCCTCTCCCTGGTGGCTGCTGTATCCCTAGGGCACGGGATAGCACCCCTCCCCCTCCCCAAAGGGCTTCCCATTAGCATCAACACATCCCTGTCTCCAGGCCAGTTCACTTCTGTGGACACAGGAAAGGAGAAAAGTGCTGAAATCCACTCACTTACACATGGACAGATTCAGGGCTCTGGGGTTCCCAGATCCTGTGACCAGTGACTTTTAAAAATATTTTTATTGGCATATAGTTGATTTACAATGCTGTGTTAGTTTCTGCTATACAGCAAAGTGAATCAGTTATACATATACATATATATATGTATATACATATATATGTGTATACATATATATACATATACAATCTTTTTTAGATTCTTTTCCCATACAGGTTATTACAGAATATTGAGTAGAGTTCCCTGTGCTATACAGCAGGTCCTTATTAGTTACCTGTTTTATATATAGTAGTGTGTATCTGTGAATCCCGATCTCCCAATTTATCCCTCCCACCCCTGCTCCCTGGTAACCATAAGTTTGTTTTCTACATCCGTAACTCTATTTCCGTTTTGTAGATAAGTTCATTTGTACCCTTTTTTTAGATGCCACATATAAGTGATATCATATGATATTCGTCTTTGTCTGACTTACTTCATTCAGTATGACAATCTCTAGGTCCATCCATGTTGCTGCAAATGGCATTATTTTGTTCTTTTTTATGGCTAATATTCCACTGTATATATGTACACAGAGCCAGTGACTTTTAACTTACAGAATCATAGCCGCCCTCATCAGCAGTGTAGAAAGTGCACACCGAGATGACTTTCAGTGCTTTAGGAAGGTCTCAGGCCCACAAACAGCTCCAGCCACTAACTAACGTATCGCCATATCTTAAGTTTTACCATTAGTCATTCTTTTCTTTGTTTAGTCCTCTCACCAACCTTATGCCCATTTGACACATGAGACGCCTAGGCTTTCAGTCACCCAGCCAGTGTAGCAGGACTGGAGCTCTAGGGTCCGTGTCCTCTTCACCAGGTCAGGCTACCTCCCGAGGGCCCCCTGACCTCCCTGTGAATGCAATGATTCTGGGCAGCACTTCCCTAATGGTAATCTTCAGAGCACTAAGATCACCAGATAAGGAGTGGAGTGGACAGATGCTTAAGGAAGGGTGGAGGGGGCAGTGGCTGGAGAAGCAAAATCAGCAACAGCTTCCAAAGTGCTCCTGGGTTATTTTGGGTTTGAAAAAATCTTTGTTCTAAGGTCCAGAACATTAGTGTGAACCTGGCATCGGGAAGCAGCAAGACGTGATGACAAATTGTCCTAACCGAGAAGCACTTTGAGCTTCTTGGAAAGAAACTGCTGCATTGAATGGGGCTGGAAACTGGGCATTATTCTTTCAGACCCTCATCTCCCCTAAGCTAGTCGCTTGAGCTTTCAAAATAGTCATTTGGTTCAGCTCTTCAAGAGTGACCCTATAATATATTGTTCAAAACAAGGGTGCTTTTGAGAATAAAAGGGGGAAACTCTTGACAGTTATTCTGGACCACAGTGGGGACCGGACTTTCTGGGCTAGCGGGACATGCGGTCTCCTAGCTGTCTCTTCTAACCATGAGGAATTGAGCGATGATCTAGCATTTTAACGTACCAAAGAAGGAAGTGAAATTCCCAGCCCCGCCCCTACTGGAAGGTACAGCCTCATCATTGCCACTGGTGTCCCTGCCACCCCCTGCTCCTTCCCTGGGCCCCGGGTCTAATTAATGCCTTTCCCTAAAGGCCTAAACGCTCCTTTGAGTCTCTTGCATCAAATACCAGCAGAGGAATGACGATTTCAACCACTCTTTCCTGACCCCCAGATTTTCCCCAGCACGCCCCTTGAAATGACCGCTTCTGGGTGCTTCCGTGTACTTCCACTCACCCACCCGCAGTGAATCGCCGTCTGGCTCTGCTGGTGTTGCCCTAGGTCCCTGACCACAGGCTTTGGAAACGTCTCTTCGGCAGGGTCCTGCTTACACTGATCTGTTTAAAGGTCCATTCCCACGCCCAGAGCGGGGGCAGAGAGCCCCAGAGCTGCAGAATGCAACTCTGCTAAGATCAAAGTGAGAGCAGGCTGAGGCTTCAAGTCTGCAACCTCCCAGCAATGCCTTTGTGCTCACCCGGTGAGCAGAAGTGATGGTGAGCTAGCGTGCAGAGACCAACAAGACCTGAGCCTGAAGAGGAGTGCTTTCTGAAGCTTGATGGGTATAGCCTGTGTCAGCACTGCTTCGACACTACCGCAGCCCAGCACATAGTAAGTGCTCAGTAAATATCAGCTGAATCATTGAGCCATCATCGCCATGGACCACGCTGAGCCCGGTTGAGTCGATGTGATGGACGGGGTCGAGGGCTTCACAGTGAATTCTGGAATGTTAGCGCTAAAAGAGATCTTAGAAATCATCCAATCCAGCCCCCCAAATGAGAGGTTTCCGATGAGAAACCCAGGAGAGGGCCCTGAGAGGTAAGATGACCTGCCCCCATTTTGCTAATGTCAGGAGCCACACTAGGCTCAGCTCTCCGGACAGCGAATCCTTTGCTTCTCTGTCTACACCACATGCCCCAGGCCAGCTGGACCTTTGATCACCACGACTGGCCTGATATCTCACAGCACGACCCGGACACTTAGCCTCAGCACCAGAAACCCGCACTTTGGCCTGTAACCCTAGTGCGATGTCTGACCACACTCCTGTGCCCCCCTGCCCTCCCCTCAACCCCAGCAAAATGACTCTCTCCCTCCTCCTGGTGTGATTTATTCGTCTCTCACGCCGCTATCCTGTACCTTTCCCCGCTATATTCCTATTGGGTCCAGAGGCATCTGCCTTCCTTACAATTTTACCAGGAACAATATCCTTTTCACCTTTGTTTCTCTAACACCTCCATTGCGCTTAACACTCATGTATTATAGGAATAAGTGACTTGCTGTGTGACCATGAGCCAATTGTTCACCATCTCTGAGCCTTCTCTGGGATCTATAGAATAAACATGATCCTGCTGACCTGTATGCAGCATGGCTGTGTTCTAAGGTATATACAATCACACAAAGATCTTGGAAACTCAGACTCCAGCAGTGGTGCTCAAGAGTAGATGCCTGGTACTGAGAGCATTTCTTGGAGAAACTGAGAGGGGACTTTTCTGTCTGTGAGGCAAGAAATGGAAGATGGTTCTGAGTGGCTCCAAGCTCATGCAAAACTGTGTATCTGAGCACCCGGTCCGGAGCCCAGCGTTGGCTTTTGGTGGGGGAGGAAGGAACCTGGTAGGGGTCTGAGGGTGCAGACGTCTTGTGGCGAGAGGGCTTGACTACACACTGACCCTCCCCTTCGAGCCGCCCTGAGTGCTGCCCCATCGGGTCTGTCCAGGCCGCCTGCCCGCAGCGCCAGCCAGTGAGGGAAGAGCCTCTCTCGTCAGCTGGGTTCCTAGCGCTGCAGATGGAGCGGGGAGCTGGCTGCTTTTAATTAGAGGCGCTCCTTTCCTGTTTTCCATTGGCGGCCAGCTTCTGAGTTTCCCCGCACCCCCTGCTGCTTCCCAAAAGCAACTTTTTTAAAAAAAGAATCCAAACTGTCTGGAATGAGAAAGGAGAAAGCTACCATTATGTGAGCTGCGTGGTGGTGGCTTCTGCTGGCTCTGCAGTCGTTTGGAGGTTGTCGAAGGGATGACCCAACTGTCCAGACGTGGCTTACGGGCCTGGTGTCAGTTGTCTCCTCCTAATACCATCAGCTCTCCCTGTACATATTGAGCCCGGAGGGAGAACACAGCCCTGCCAGCCTCTGATCCCGATTAGAACCGGCTCCCTCTCACGGCTTGTGGAGCCCATGTCCATTTAGAACAGAAGGGGCTCCAGAAGGCTGCCTGAGTTAGCAAACAAGAATATAAGGCACCCAGTTCAATGTGAACTTCACACACACAGCGCACAACTTTTACTGTAAGTCTGTCCCAAATGTTGCATGGGACATACTTTAAAAAATATAACATGTAGGACACAGTTGAATTACAAAAACGATTCTTTCTTGATCTGAAATTCACAGGTAACTCGACGTCCTGTTTTGTTTTGTTTTTTAATCTGGCAACTCTCTCCTGAGGTCCACAGAGGGTCCCAGACCACAAACCTGAAAAGTCCACTCTCCCCAAGAGTGGGCTGTATGGAATGTTTTACATTTGGGAGAGGTCAGCAAAACCAGGGGGAAGAGAGGGATCGCTGTCTTGCATCACCAGGATAAAGGAGAGAGACTTCTCACCCCTAAAGGCATCCACATTATAGGTGCCTAGGCTTGTTTGGGAATATCCGCATTCAAGGGGAAGATGACAGAGATGGTCCCAGGCCTCAGGGCCTGCAGATCAACCTGGTCTGCCCAGAGGCCAGTGGCTTGATCAATGAAGGAGGAAGGAAACCACGGGCCAATTCTGGGGGGCACAAGTCGTTGGTCATTAATTCCCAGCCCTTTTGGTACCTCCACTCCTGCCGTGGTCTGCTTTGATGCTGGCTCTGGCCCTACTCCAATATGTGTTAGATGGCTTACAGCCTTAATCTTTGTTTAGCTCCAGTTTAATTTTATTTGAGAATGGTTTACAAACATAGAGAACTCTCAGACATCATAAGGAGAAGATTCAGAATCTCTGCACTGGAAACTAGAAAGTTCTAGAAGATCTGTGAAGGAGATGTAGAAGGAGTAGGGCAAAGCCTCAACCCTCAGGGTCATCTTCTGGAGGGAGTGGCCGAGGGGAGTCTGGAAGGAGAGAAGTGGCCTGAAAACCAGGCAGATGGGAGTGGTCTGCCCGGAGAGGAGGGAGACCCCCAGGAGACCCTCAGCCCTGAGGGCAGAGCAGAAAACGGAGGAAGAAGGCTCTCCAGAAGAAGAGCGTGCAGCCTGCTGTTACTTATAAACTGCGATGGAGGTTGAGAGGCTCTCTACCAGGTTTCCCCCTTATGTAAATGACAATTCACAATGCACCGGGCCTGATATTTTAAACCCTCTCCGTTCACGGAGCGCTTTGGGCTTCCCCTTTGTTCTCCTCTCCAGTTCCCCACTTCAGGAACCGAGATCTGTGAAACTGCACGTGGTCGATAGGGAAGTACATCAGAGCTGTTCTGAACTGCCATCCTCTGCCTCCACCCTCTCCAGCTCTGGTTTCGTCTTGGATATCAATTACGGGCTTTTCCATAAGCCGGCTAACGCGTTTTCAAAGCAGGCTCGTCCCCTTCCCATGTTTTGACAGTTTGGCTTGAGTTGAAATACAATTAAACTTTTCGAAAACAAGGGCTTTGAAACACAATCTCCACACAGTGTACATGTTAGTTGTTGTTTTTTTTGGTTTGGGGGGGTTTTTTTCCTTAAGGGTTGGGTTTTTACTTGCTGCGGCGCAATGACTTTGCCCTTCACTCTCTGCACTCAAAACAAACACTGGTTCTAGGCCTTCAGCTTTTCTAGTGCTGCATAGCTGAGAGTGGAAAAAATAACATCTGAAACAGGATGGGCTTTTGATGCTACCTCCTTATGACAGACACATTTGAAAACCACGGCTGGTGAGTCACTCGCATTCTCTGAGGAGCGGGAAGTGTGGGTATTTTAAACCCTGAGGCCAGGAGAAGTTTTCAGATGCGTCTTGGCCGGCACCCCTCCCGTGAGGAGCACAGTGGCCTTGCTAAGCGTGGCCCCGTCTCCTGCCAGCCTCTCTTTGTTCTCTTTGCCCTGGTTTTGCTTGTGGGCTAGGAAGCCAAGTCGAAAAAGCACAGAGCTAGCGAATTTACAAAACCGACAAGAACTTCAAAAAAAAAAAAAACAAAATCAGCAACAAAAACAATGGGGGCACGGCGGTTGGTAGGGGCGGCTCTGTGGCCAAAGACGAAATGAAGAAGTCGGGTCCCCGCCAGCATGACTCCTAACCCGAGTCGTTAGCTGTGGGAGTGGCCTGACTCTTCTCTTCCACAGTCTCCAAAGGCCAAAGAAGAACAAGGAGGGGGAAAAAAGAAATAAAGACACAGAATTGAACCAAAATGACTTTGGATGAAAGATTTTTTTAAAAAGAAGGACTTGGTAGAAATGGGCCAGATGTTGCCATGAAAGAAGTTATAAATCCTCAACTTGTTTGGGAAAGCAGGTCCAGGGAGGGCCACTGGAAGCTTCTGAAGATGCCGCCCGGCGGGGCCGGGGGCAGCCCAACTGGCCTCGTCACCCAGAGCCAGTGGGGAACCTCAGCTTCCTCTGTGGAAGGAGGAAGTCTTTCCAGAACATCCGCCTCTGATGATATGGAAAGGGCAGTGGATTCATGCAAGAATCCATGTTGCGCTAATGTTTTTGCCGTTGTTGACGGTTTTCTTAAAGAGGTGAAGTCGTTTGGGAAACGCAAACCCGGCCTTCAGCATTTTTAGTCCAAGAACGTGGTACGACCCCTGAACCGCTTGGGAGCCGTGTAAGCCACAGAAGCACCCCAACTGTGACGCAGTACTTCTATTGTCACAAATGCCAGCTGCCTCCTCGTCCTAATGGAACCTGAAGGTTTTGTGGGTGGAAGAAAATCCCTGAGTGGCCCCAAGAAGCTGCAGAAGAGGTCAGATTATGCAAAGCATCACGGATTCTTGGAGGGGTTTATCACGACACGCACCCTCCTCAGGATGGCTTTGTGGGAGGACTGGGGTGGCGGCAGAGGGTGTCTGGGCACAGCACAGCAACCCGCAGCGTCTGGGATCATTCACAGAGGGAGCCCATGGGACACACAAGAGACAACCACGTGGATTAGTCTCCTACCGCTGCTATAACTAATGACCACGAACTTGGTGGCTTAAGTAACACATGTTTATCACCTTACCATTCTATAGAAGTCTGACACGGGTCTCATTACACTAAAACCGAGGGACAGCAGGGCTGCGGACCTTCTGGAAGCTCCAGGAGAGCATATGTGTCCATCCCCTTCCAGCATTTAGAGGTATCTCTTGGTACCTTTCTCCCGACCTTTCCCATCTCCTCTGACTCTCCTCTTCCGCGCCACCCCCCATCTTCCACTCTTGAGGATCCTTTGTGATTACACTGGGTCCACTTGGAGAATCCAGGATGAGCTCTGTGTCTTAAAGTCAGCTGATGAGCATACTTAATTCCCTCCGCAACCTTCATTCTCCTTCACCATGTAACCTAACACCATCCCAGGTTCTGGGGATGAGGATGGGGACATCTCTGGGGGCCACGATTCTGGGAGGGTGGTCTGTAGTATCCTTTGTGAGTCTCACCGAGCGTGAGACAGTTTCTCATTCATAATAATGTAATTGATATAATACACATATACTATCTGCCAGGCATGGTTCTAAGCACATCATGTGTATTTAATCTTCATGACAGTTCTGTGATGTTAATACTTGCCCCGCTATACAGATGAGGAAACCGTACAATGTCCATGGCCGGTAAAGGGTGGAGACAGGATTAGCACCCAGATTCCAGGTGCTCTAGACAAATACAGGGGTATCGCCTTCTAAATCCCCAGGACAAGCCCACCTAGCCCCTAGTTCCCGTAAGTCCTCCTGCAGAGAGAGAGGGCTCCCTGTTATGTCAGAGGCCCTGCCCAGCAGGGAAGGGTGAGTTATTAAGTTCAGTTCATCCTGCTGGCCTCACACCGTCCGTGTCCTGACCACGTGAAGCTGAGTTTCCAGCTAAGACTTTGGAGGAGCCAGAAACACATGCAGCCTGGCATGCTCGGCTTAGGCCGTGACAATACAAGCCGGTGACAGCTGATGCATGGAAATTGTCTTGCTGCTTTTTTCCCTGAGTGGAGAGGGCCTTCTGCAGAGGAGAGGAAACTGGCATAAATTAGAATGTGGCCCCACCCTTCAGGGGACCCTGGAGTCATCTGATTGGAGGGGAGAGCGTGCACGTTCACACGGGGAGGTTGCCTACTCATTTGTGTCCCCCTCCTCAGCCTGGCCCTGTGACCCCCTCTGTGGAGGGCCTCCTGCCCACCAATATGTCTTCTTGACCTGCCCACAATGACAGAGGAAAGTCAGAGCTGGACACCCAGACTGGGGCTTGCCCCCAGCCCCTCAATATTTTCAGAATTTGGTCCAAGATGCAACGGCCGGGCCCCAGTTGGCAAGATCGACCCTAAACCAGAGAGAATTGAGAGCCAATGTGAAGGTCCTCAGGGCCCCAGGGAAATCGGCGGAGAGAACCTCCACCGCCAAGTTCCGCAAATTTCACAAGTTTGTTACAAACCCCACGAGTGTTGTTCGGTTGCTTAAAAACGATTTAACTTTTGCAATCTCTCAGAGAGAGGGTGCCCCACATTAAAACTGATGTTTGAAAAATAGCAGCTATGGGGGGTGAAAGATGGTTCTTCTCTAAGGAGGAAAGCCAGCAGGAACGGGGAAGCGGCCCAGTGTCAAAGTGAAGGGAACCTTTAATTCCAACTCCTGAGACATGAGATGCCAGGCGATGGAGCCTGTTCCCCCATTAAACAGCTAGAAGAGCCATCTTCGTGCGGGTCACCTGGAAATGTGATTGTCATCAGAACCCTGAGCACCGGGGGAGAAAGGAGGACACCCCCCCGCCATCATGGTGGAGCTGAGGCCTCAGACAAGGCTGGGTTTGAATCAGAACTCAGACGCTCACTTCACGGCTCTGACAAGATGCTCAGCTCAGCTGAGCCTCAGTTTCCTCGACTGCAGAGGGAAGGTGAGCGGTTGGGGCCAGGCATCGCGGGGACGCTGGGATGAGACCACGGTGCTGTGAAGCACACGACCGCTGGTGCTTGGGGAGACCTGGATCACCGTCGGTGCTATCACTGTCACCTTGCACGTCATTACTCCTGGCATTGATGTCGTCATCAAGATGGCCTTCTTAAGAGCTCATTCACAGGCCAGGACCCTCTGTGACCTCTCACGCTTCTCACACAATCGCCATGAGGCCGGAGGGCGAAGGGACGACGTGCGTGAACTTGGATGAGAGAGGTCTGCCTGGCCCAGCAGCAGGCGCCGTGCGGCCTCGGTTCAGCACAGGTGTCCCGAGCACACGGCCCCGACAGACGGCACAGCTGCAGCTGCAGCACCCGTGTCGCCTGAAGCCTGTCCCTCCCCTGCGCCTTTCACACCCCCGGATCAGCAGCGAGCACGTCTGAGGGCTCCGCGTTCACAGCCGGGGCCGGAGTGCCCAGAGGGGAGGCGCCCGCGTCGCGGAGAGACGGTCGGCGCTGGTGGCCCTCCGAGAGGCGGCCACTGCCACGCAGGCATCGGGGGAGGGACATGTGCCAGGGCTGCAGCTTTCCAACCCCTTTGCTCAAATGCAATGCTGGCGGCACATAACCCGGCCCGCATTTTAGAGCTGAGCACCAGATGGCTGTGTCCATGGTGTCGCTCTTGGTATCTTTCAATTGCCTGGCTGCCTGACGTCATTCAAGTCACCTGGCTTTCCCCAGCACCGGCCTGGCACACGGGCAGCTTTGGTTGTTCTCTACAGGACGGCCCACCCTGGCCTGCACGAGTGGCCAGGGACAGCTGAGTGGTGGGCTCCGGGGACCGACTCACCCACGGTGGCCACACAGGGTGCCTAAAAGGCGGGAAAGCCAGGGAGCTCCGGGTCTCCCCAGGGAAGCTTTCCTCGCAGGGTGCTAGGCATGCTGACCTTCCCCCTGGGCAGCACATGGGATGGCTGCAGGGACCCACGACTTGGCCCTGTGACAAACAGCAAGTGACCACACCCACTCCTGCGAGTACAAGCCACGTGTGGCTTTGCGGCTTCGAGGGTCTCGGGAATTCTTTTCTGTTTGCTAAATGCCTCTCTCCTGGGGGTAGGGGCTTAAGATGCTGCATTCGCTCCGAGTGGACAAACCTGGGGGACGTCACGCAGTTCCAGAAAGAAGAAAAGGCACCATACACACACACCGCAGGTGAATCAGCCTGCCTGGCTCTTGGGAATCTGACGGCCTCTAATGTCCAACAGTCATGCACAGTGGACACCAATCGAAAGCAAAGCCAAGTGGACAGTAGTGAGAGCAAGTGGTGCCAGGCTGCGTTTTAAGAGCTTCACGTGCGTTAACTCATTTAATCCTCATAACAACCCGACGAGCTGAGAGCTGTCCTTACCCCCATTTTACAATGAGGAAACCAAGGCAGGTTAAAGAGCACGCCCGAGGTGACAAATGTCGTAGGTGACGATGCTGGGCTTTGACCACTTAGTCTGACCCACGATGGGAACACTTCTGACTCCAGGGACTGTGTTCTTGACCTGGACACCGAGCTGGGTAATGACAGGACACCTTGCAAAGCAAAGAAAGAGGATCTAAAGATGCCCAAAGCCTCCTTTTGGCAGAGGGGAAAGACAGGTGAATGAGACAGGCCAGGTTTCTAAGCTGGCTTCCCTCCCAGGAAAGACCTTCTCTCCAGGTCTGAGAAGACCTGGCAAGACCTTCTTACTCCACCAGAATGAATCTCACAAGTGCTGGAAAAGCACAGCTACCCCCAAACTCTGTCCCCAGCCCCACTGTGCAAGGAAGTGCCCCTTGCAGTGGGCTGTGGCAGTCACTTGCGTGGTCAGGGTTTCCAACTGCACACAGAAGAGGAAACCACGCCAGGAAGAAGCACACTTGACCAACCCCACGTGCAAGCGTGTAGGGGACCCCGATGCATATGGAGTCTCGGGAGGACCGGAAGGCCGGGCTGGGTGGGGCTGCCTCCCCAGAGGATGCCGTGTGCTTGGGGCTGAGCTGCTCTGGGAGAACCAGGGGGAAGGGCCGGCAAGGAGCAAGGGAGGGACGCTGGTCCAGAACCCCACTCTGAAGAGGAGGGCACTTCCTGAGAGCCGGCCTCAGGCCCCTGGAGCAGTTCTAGGAAACGCCCGGGGGCATTGCCCAGGCCTCCTCCATGGGCCTCCACCAGCCTGCGGCCAGTGCTGCAGCCAGTCACCCCTTCCTTCCACAGGTGACCTTCTGGCCCGGCCCCAGTGAGCTGAGCCAGCCTCTACCCACACGGAACACACCAGGAGCGGTCCCTGGAATCGCAGCCAGTCCCCGGGGCTGTTTCACAAGCCTCTCAGAATCTGCTGTGTATCTTGACTTGAGGCACGTCAGGGGCAAGATGGCCAGGAATGCATCTGGGTCCTTGTAGAGCCAACAGTCATTTGAGCTGATGCCTCCTACATGGGTAGGGGGGTGAAGGGGAAGCATCTGGTCAGAAGGCAGAAATCGTAGTTTGCTTTCCATCTCTGCAACTTGCAGGCTGCCAACCAGAAGCATGTCATCCTCCTCAGAAAAATGCGGATAATCATACCCATCCCACAGAACTGTATGGCTGTGATCTGAGTTACGGGGTCACTTATGTGCTGAGCACTTGAACACCCATTGTACGTGTAGCAGTGGCAGTGAAAGGGCTTTGAAATCAGAAGAGTACCCCATGGGCTGGAAGGAGGAAGGGGCGCTTGTCTCAGGAGCAGAGCTCCTGGGGTGAAAGGTAGGCCGAGGAGGGGGCCTCCAGGGGCCTCTGCCCGAGCATCGAGAGGTGCAGGAATCGGGGGCCTCCCATATACTTGGGGTGCCAGGGAGCGTCTGCACCTGGGACCACTGCTTACCTGGCCTACAGGTGACTCCCTGCAGCCAACCCCCAGGATGGCAGAGTGCACCCTGTCTCTGCCTGGGTAAGAGCAGCGTGCAGAGAGGGGACGCGCCCTGCTCCAGCCAGCACGCAGCCTGACTCAGCTGCTGTCCTGGGAGTCCCAGCCACCAGCCCTGGAGAGGCCCCTGCCAGGAGTGGGTCCACACAGAGCGCAGCCCACGGGGTGTCTCAGGAAGTTCCCTGGCTGCACTGATATGGCTCACGGCCCTGGGAGGATGATCCAAGTAGCCCACAGCTGCGGTCCCAAGACAGCCTCGGCAGAAAGCCATCTGGGTCTGGAAGACTTTCCGCTTGCCCGAATGTCACCTCACACACTGCCACCTTCTTGGACTCCCGTTGGACCGATGGATGCTTGAGGATACTGGTAATTGCATCCTCAAACGATGCTGACAGAGATCATCGTTGAGCCCAGGCAGCGGCTCTCTTCTCCAACCCTGCTCCACCCCACTGCATAACGGACGACCAGGCATCTTCAGATGACCTGGCATACGAGTCCTCAGAAGAAGCCACCTCTTCTCTAGAGGCGTCGCCCATTCCTGGATCAGGGGTGGTGTCTGAGCATCAGGCTAAACTCTGAAGCACCAGGTCTGGTCAGGCAGAGGCAAATTTCCAGGCCCGTGAAACTAACAAGGCTCCTCAAAAAATCACATCCACTCTTTGTCCCTTTAGGGAGAACCTGGGTAGTGAAAGACATAACTTCGGATCTGATGGAAAGAGTGCTGGGTGTGACATCTGCAGATCTGAGCCCGTCACGTCCATGACTTACTGGCCCTCATCCTCCTGATGCCTCCAATTCCCCATCTATAAAATGGAACAATAATACTTGTGGGTCGAAGCAGAGTTCCGTGGGTACGTATGTTGTGCAATTTATAAAGAGAGCTACGAATGTCTGCTATTAGCAGTATTAGGTAGAAACTTCTTGATGGTAGAAATATTTATACCTGTTTATGATTCTGAAATCCTAGAACCTTAGCTTGTTTCTGTGTTTTCCAGCTGGTCCATGACAAGATGTTGGCTTGTGAACATTTAATCTCTGAAAACTAATTTCTTCCTGGAATACAAGACGGTGGCTGACCTCAACCGTGGGTCCATTTCACACATCCAGGATGGGCTGGAGTGGCCTGTGTCAGGACAGCCACATTAAACAACCTCTGGTCTCTACGTTTAGAGGCTGAAAAGAAATTAGTTGGAACCTAAAATGAACTGGACCTTGGCCAGTGGATGTTTCAGAGTGAATTAAAACTCCAATCCACACCATTAGCCCGGTGCCTCCTCACGCCTGTGATGCTTACCCGCCGGATGCAATGAATCAGGTACCCTGGAAGGCGCAGGGCATTTAACGTGCTGGTGACTTCGGGCGGGCTGGTGAAATGCTGGAACTGGGCTCCATGAGGAGAATCCTCCACTGATTGATTGGCTCTTCCGGGTAAGGCTTTCCAGAAAATAAAGGTCTTCTTGGTAGGAATCTAAGAGAACAGGCATCCTGGTTGTGCTGGGAAGAAGATGGTTTTGGAGCCAGACAAATCTAGATTCAGTGTGGACTCCAGGACGTCAGGGTAGGCAGGGCTTGGGGAGCAATTCCATTGAAAGGGAGGTGGCAGGCAGGGCAACATAGCAAACTTTGATTCTGTCCGCTGCATGCTCCTTTTACTTAGATTGTGTGCTTATTTGGTGAGGGCAGGAGGGAGAGGTGTGCGGGGTCAGCAGCTGTTGAAGATGATGGCTGGATGGAAACCCTCCCAAACCATCCCTTGAGGGTGTCACTGTCTTGATCCAAATTCAGGAACTACCACTTCCCATCTGTGTGACCTTGGGCAAGTAACTCAGCCTCTCTGAGCTTCTGTTTTCTCATTTGTATAATGGGAATAGTAACTCCACTCTGGCAGGGTTTTGTGAGGGATTCTCTGACATAACATATGGGAAAGGGCTTAGCACAATGCAAGCATCTAACAGGCACTCAACATCAGCAAGTTTCTTCCATAGTTGGTCCCCAGATGTCTTAGGATCCTAACGAAGGAACCAGATGGGTACTCAGATCTGGAAATCTGAAAACAAGAAGATGCTGGTTAGAGTTTGTGGGGTTTGCCTTTGGATTTCGTGGCCCGCCAACAAGTGTGTTCCAAGAGGATACCACATCTGCCCTCCACATTGTCAGTCAGGAACGCCAAGCAGCCGGTCTACTTGAAAGGGAGCCTTCACAGACTGAGCTATACAGGCAGCGCCAGTCCTGCGGATGAAACAGTCACCATGGCGAATGAATTAGACCAGCGGTTTTCCTAATGTCTGGAGGCAGCAGAATCTTCCTACAGTGGGATTTTTCTCTGAGTGTCTTTTTCCCCCCCTCGCTCACAGAGCTCCTAGAGTCGCGACAAGACACAGGATGACAGAGGGAAACAGTATAAGCATATGTCCAGTACCACGTTCTTTGCAAGGAATCTCCAGAGGCGCCTCGTGGAAGTGGCGGGGTGGCGGGAAACTACTGAATTTGCTCGTGACCAACACAACGAGCCCATTCATTCATTCATTCATTCATGCAAGCATCCATTCAAGAAGGATTTACGGAAGGAGGCCCCATGGCTTCCTCAGAGAGGTTAAGATAAACTGACACACTTCCCAGGCCCCGCATATCAATGATGTATTCCAAGTAACAAACAATGCTGGCTCAGTAAGAAATAGAAAGTTGCAAAATCATCTGCCTCGAGACCTAGGCCAGTGGATTGCAGAGCCCCGCACCTGCATATTGTGTTTCTTTGCAGGGAATCAGACGTCTGACTTCTGGTCTACCACACCCCCGATGGCATGCAAGTGTCAGCCCCGTGTCTGGCTCACAACACACTTACTGAATGAATCTCGGGGAGCCCTCTTTATTGCCTGCAAGTTGTAGCTTCCCAAGGGTTAGGAGTAAGAGGAATAAGCCATTTAAACGAAATTGCTTTTGAAACGCAGAGGAGTTCGAAATCTAGAAGAAAGGGTGCTTGGCCAGACACGTTTGGGATTTGGAGGATTCCACAGCTCACGTTGTTTGATGCTTCCATAAACCAGCTGCTTCCACTCTTCCTTAAACATCAGCTCCCGAAGGGGCAAGTCAGCCCAGGGCTCTCTGGGCAACAACAGCTTCCCAAATAGTATGCAACCTCTTCTGGAGGGCCCAGCCAATCAGCACGGAGCTCACAGACTCTAGGGGAACACAGCTCCCATCTAAAGCGTTTTGCTTCTCTTCTCTCCATGGTTTCCATAACAACAGATCACACACACACACTCTCTCTCTCTCTCTCTCTCTCTCTCTCACACTCACACACACACACACACACACACACACACACACATGCTCAGCAGTAGAGTGTCAGTTCAACTAAGCATGTTTCCCAGCACTTGACACAATAAATTCCTCACCAGGCAGCAGAGATGTCTTCTTACCTGGAATCTCTGGGAGTCCCTGCCTCTAGAGGGCCACAGGGGCTGTGACACTAGCAGCCCGTCCCAGGGACCCTCCCTCTTCTCTCCCCAAGGGCAATCCTTCAGCAATCTGTTCCCCTCTCTTGCTCAGCAGTAGAGTGTCAGTTCAACTAAGCATGTTTCCCAGCACTTGACACAATAAATTCCTCACCAGGCAGCAGAGATGTCTTCTTACCTGGAATCTCTGGGAGTCCCTGCCTCTAGAGGGCCACAGGGGCTGTGACACTAGCAGCCCGTCCCAGGGACCCTCCCTCTTCTCTCCCCAAGGGCAATCCTTCAGCAATCTGTTCCCCTCTCTCCAAGCACACCATACCTGCCTTAAGGTGCCCAGAGTACCCCAAGCCAAGAAGATAATTTCCTTCATCTCTGATTCCAGGGTCCCTTATGACCCCTTCCCCCAACCCTCCCCCCCACAAGTTTATAAGCAGCTCAAAAGAAAACACAACAAAGACTCTGCCTTTGACTGCCTGCAACACAGCAGCCAGATGAATGAACCCACTGGGATTTGGATTTCATTAGTCAAACCCGGATCAGAGGGTTCTGGGTAAAAGTTTGTCAGGCTCAGGGAGACCTAGCCAAGACCGCGGGAGGAGGGAGGCTGCCTGTGGCTGCAGGGCCACTTCTGGAGGTCTGCATCAGAATGAGAAAAGGAAGCCTCCCCTTTGCAGCCTGCAGACCCATGCTGTGTGGTCTTAAAGCCTCAGGATCAGTGAGGAAGCCCCAGGCCAAAATTTCAGGCTCGGGATTATGGTCCCAAATGGGTAAGCTTCCATTATGATGAAAAATGTATAACGTTGGGTGGATGGTTTTTTGTTTGTTTGGGTCTTTAGAATATTGATAGGATTTAATACAGCTGCCTGGAGGTTTCAGAGGAGAAAGACACACCTGGCATAGTTCTCGGCACCTAGTAGGAACTCAGCATATCGATCGATCGCTATTGATTTTTGCCCCTCTCTGCGCAGCGTAAGGCCCAGCCCTGCCCAGTCTGGCCTGATCCCTCCTGGGGAGCTGCTGCCTTTTGCAGGGAGAGCTGCCCTCCCCCCAGCTCAGTGGGCTGTGAGCGTTGGCTCTGCTCCTGTCACCTGTAACTGGGTCATGTCTTACTTACCCGTCTTGTACCCAGCAGAAGAAATCAAATGAGAGTGTTAATTGAGGACTGGGTTAGTCTACACTGCTGCTCTTTTCTGGTGTGCTTTATGAGAGTGTAAGGCAATCCCAGCTTATGGCAGGGTTTCGGTGTCACCGAGAGTTCCCGGAGCTTTGTGACAGACTCACATTGAGTCCAGACAAAGCGTAATGAGCAGCATCTCAAGTTACCTAATCACATGGCGGCAACACCCCATCCCAAGGCCGCAAGGGGCCTTTCCGTGGCGCTCCATCCGAGGAGCTCACGGGGCAGAAAGAAAACCCTTTCTGTATTTGGGAAATATTATTACCTGGGTTTGACCGAGAGAGGTACCGAGACGCGAAGTGACCTGCTTTAAGACCACACGGTAAGAAGGGGTTGGGCTGAGCTTGCGGCCCAGGCAGCTGAGTGGAGCTCCTTGGCTGGGAGATGACACAGAAAGCATCTCACACAGAGCCTGCCCTGGCCAGGCCCTGGGTGGACTCGCTAGGACACTGAACTCCATAACAAAGGCCAAGGCAGATGAAATTTTAAAGCATCAGCCTGAGGAACCATGTGCAGAGAGCTGCCTCATCCTTGAGAAAGCAGAATGCAGGACACAGAATGCAGAGACAGAGCATCAAGACGCCAGAACACAGGTTAGCAACTATTTCTTCAGCCCTTACCTGCCACAGTCCACGTGGCAGGCCTCGTGGACTGACCCCCAGGCAGGACACTGCATCACCCCTGCTCCTATATGACAACATTATTTTTATTAATAATCATCAGTGCAACAACAATAATAATGGTTAGAAAAGAAAAGTAGAGAGTCTTTTTCTGACCTTTCTGCAGATGGTTATGCCAATCAGAAAAATTTAAAAATACAGTAAATATTCTAGTACCGAACAAATGTAATGGATTAGTACCTATAATTACATTAATTACATTTTAGTTACATGAATATATTTTTTGGAAAAAAGGAAAAACACATACTATTTCCATACTGGTCTATTGCAAAAATGAGTAATAACATTATAGTTTCTGGTTTTGATGTGTAAATTCTTTTTTGTTTTTTAAGGTTTTTCTTTTTGACGTGGACCATTTTTAAAGTCTTTATTGAATTCGTTACAATATTGCTTCTGTTTTGTGTTTTAGTTTTTTGGCCATGAGGCATGTGGGATCTTAGTTCCCCAACCAGGGATCGAACCCATGGCCCCTGCATTGGAAGCGTGGAGTCTTAACGACTGGACCACCAGGGAAGTCCCTGTAAATTCTTTAATTTGTCCACGCACTTGAAAAATTGACCTTCAAGTTTTCATGCTTGGTGGACAGGATGGCCAGATTCATCCATCTACCTTTACTCCTGGTTAATCAGAGAACACTGTTTATTAATTTTAATTGTGAAAAGTGTCTTTCCCATAAATCAAGAGATATAGAGTTATGAAAACTCTTAAAATACATATGGCAAAGAGTTACGAAAATTCAATCTTACCATAAATTCTAGAAATTGCAATACTGTCCATATCTTTGTTTCTCCAAGATCCATTCTACTGTCTATCAAATGTCTCCAGACTTGAACATTTTTAAACACAAATAAAAACTCCAAGTTTGACAGAAGAGATTGGCAGAATTGAAGTGACTCAAGTTTCATATAAAGACACACAGGAAGAAACAATCACAGGATAAATATAGAGAAATAAAGAAAATTCAGAGCAAGAGGAAGAAAGAAACAAGAGGGGAAAGTCCAGCCAGGGAGGAAAAGTCACATTCAGTCTCAGTGCATTGATGTAGTTGCTAGCGTTGAACCGTAAATTTCACTCTACACTCTAGGCTTCCTGGCAGCCAAAGAAAAACGGAGATGTAGCTGGTCATGGCATTTACATCGACAGAAAACAAACCGCTGTGGGAGCGTCTTAAGAACAGCTCCTTGTGAACCTGTGCAGGAGATTCCATTCAGGGGCCAGCCAAGTCTACTGAGGGAGGTAAAGAATTCCAGGACAATTTGATTCTACTTTTGTTTCCCTCCCATACTGGGAAAGGATGAACTTGGGAAAGAGGTAGCAGGGGCCCCAGAGGCCCTGTGAACAAACATTAGAAAGTGAGTAACCAAGAAAGATGAATTCTATTAAGACATTAGAAAATTTGTATTTAGCACACTTTAAAACTGAGGTTAGATAAATGGCAATGCTTAATCCAAAGGACTAGATCAATAATAATGAGGAAGATCAAGGAGAGCAGCAAGGATGGCTTAACATTGCCTTTGAACTCTGCGTTTCCCCTCCTCCAGCCGCTCCACCTGCCAGAAGGCAGCTTCAGCTCTGGGTCTGGGCGCGCGCAGGGACCTGCACCCAAATCCTGCCTCTAGGGCATCTTCCCTGGTGGTAACAGCAGACTGACTCGTCACAGAATACCCTCCTGCCGAAAACACTGGAAAACATCGACAAGATGTATTTTTTCAATCTAGTTGAAGCCATCAAAAAATCATCAGGGCAGTGAGAAACTAAGGAGCTAAAAATCTCAGAAAGAAAGCATGAGCCGAGAGAGGAGGCCCAGCTGCTTTTCTCCTCAGCACTTGTCAATTCCCCAGCAGTGGCTGAGAAGTTGAGCAGAGCTTCTAGGAGTCTATGGGGCTGGGGTCACAAAAAAGGAATTCAGGCTCCAGCAAGGGGGGGAGAGCCAAGTTAAATACCTCAGACTTTCAGTTGAAAGTCCCCAAAAAAGCATGATCCAGAGAGAGGTCAGCCTGCAGAAAGTCCGAATCATCTTTAAAGAGCTCAGTCCTTGATTAGATCAATGTGATGTAAAACAAAGCAATACATTTCTAAATAACTCATGAATCAACGTAGAAATCACGATGGAAATTAGAAAATATTTTAATGAAAAGATAATACAGTAAGTCCCCTACATACAAACCTTCAAGTTGCTAACTTTCAAAGATGTGAACATGCCCCAGTATGCCAGCTGTTGTACTGTACTACTGTACCTTTCAAGGTACTATACTGTAAGATTACAAATGTTTTCTTTATTTTTTGTGTTTGTTTTTTATGTATTATTTGTGTGAAAGTATTATAAATCTATTACAGTACAGTACAATATAGCCATTTGTGTTAGTTGGGTACCTAGGCTAACTTTGTTGGACTTACGAACATGCTCTCAGAATGGAACTCCTTCATATGTAGGGGACTTATTGTAAAACTAAAACATCAAAACTTATGGGATGCACCCAAAGCACACTTAAGAGAAATCTGTAGCCTTAAATGCATCATTAGAGAAGAAGAAAGGATGAAGAAACAATGAACCAAGTTCCTATCTTAAGATTTTACTAAAAGAACAACAAATTAAACCCTAAGATAATACAAGGATGGAAATAGTCAACAGCAAAAATGAATGAAGTAGAAAACACTAATGCAACAAAGAAAAACAACAAAGCCAAAAATTGACTTTTAAGAAGACTAATGAAATTGATAAGCTCCTGACAAGACTTATTTCTTTAAAAAAGGATGAGGAACAAATCATCAATATCAGGAATGAAAAAGAAGACATCACACTATAGCCTACAGCTATTAAATAAGAGGCTGTTCTGAACCAATTTATAGTCTTATATCTTTTAAATAAATGAAATCCATAATAAAAAATCTTTCTACAAAGAAAACTCCAGGACCAGATGGCTTCACCAGTGAATTCTTCCAAATACTTACGGACAAAATGACATTCATCTTACACAAACTCTTTCAAAGAATAGAAAACAAGTGACCTCTCAACTCAGTTTTGAGAGCAATATCAACTTAATATCAAAGTCTGACTGGGAAAGAAAATGACAGGCCATTTCTTTCTCCTGAACATGAATGCTAATACTAAACAAAATATTATCAAATTGGCTTTAACAATGTATGAAAAAGATAATACATCACAACCAAGATAGGTTTTATTTCAGGAATGCAAGATTGTCTCAATGTTCAAAAATCAATTAATATAATTTACTATAGTAACAGAATAAGGAAGAAAATCATTGATCAACTCAATAGATTCTGAAAAAATCATTTGCTAAAATTAATCTCAGTGACAGTAAAAGGAAAAAAGAACTCTCTTAAGAAACTAGCAATAGAAAGGTGATACCTTAATAGGATGGAGAAGCTACAAAAATATCTCTAGTAAATATCATACTTAATGTTCAAATATTGATAACTTTTCCCAGTATTGAGAATAAAAGACGGAGGATCCCTGTCTTCATTTCTATTCATTATTGAACTGGGGGTCCTAGCCTTTGCAATAAAGCAAGGCAAAGAAATAAAATTTTAAGAATTGGAAAGAAAAAAAATAAAATTGACATCATTTATAGACTACATGATTACATATGTAGAAAATAAAAAATAGTTTGTAGAAAAACTGTCAGAATTAATAAGTAAATAAAACAAAGTTGTTCGATAAAAAAAGTCAACCTTGCTTGATTTACTTATTAATTCTGACAGTTTTTCCACAAACTGTTTTGTATTTTCTACATATGTAGTCATGTAGTCTCTATTTTTATACAACAGAAACAAAAAGCAGAATCCAAAAAAGAAAACATCGATAAATTAGACTACATTAAAATTTGGATCTTCTTTTCATCAAAAAAATTAAGAGTGAGAAGGGGAGCCACAGAGAAGAAGTTAATTGTAATTCATAGGACTGACAAAGAACTCATATCCAGAAAATACAAAAAAGTCCTACGTATCACCAAGAAAGACACACAACCCAATAGAAAAATGGGAAAAAGACCCAAACAGGCCAGTAGATATCCAAATGACCAATAACATTTGAAAATGTATTCAATTATATTAGTTATCAGGGAAATGCAAGGTAAAACACACTCATCAGAATGGCAAAAATAAAAAAGACCAACAATATCAAGCGTTGGTGAGAATGTAGATTCACCCCCCTGGCCCCCGCCAAAAAAAATCTCATAGCTATTAGGGGTTGGCCAAAAAGTTCGTTCAGGTTTTTCTGGAAAGATGTTAGGGAAAAACTCAAACGAACTTTTTGGCCAACCCAGTATTTGTTAGGAGTATGAACTGGTACAGCCACATTGCAAAACTATCAGCATCTACTAAAGCTGAACATATGCACACACTATGACCCAGCAATTCCATTCCTTGGTCTATACCACACAGAAATGTAAACACCAAAATACGTATACAAGAATGTTCCAAGCAGCATTATTGGTAATAGGCCCAAA
This sequence comes from Physeter macrocephalus, assembly GCF_002837175.3. Taxonomy (NCBI): domain Eukaryota; kingdom Metazoa; phylum Chordata; class Mammalia; order Artiodactyla; family Physeteridae; genus Physeter; species Physeter macrocephalus. The sequence continues at coordinate 5,472,693 of NC_041233.1, read as the reverse complement.
TTAAAATCTACCCAATGACCAGCAGCAGATGAATGTATAAATAAATTGTGGTAGATGTATACACTAAGGAAATTTTTACAGCATTAAAAATGAGAAAACTACTTGCATCCTTAACAACATTAGATCAGCTTTACAGACATAATACTGAGTTGGCGGGGGGAAGCCAGATAAAAAGAATGCATGATGTACAATTCCATTTTTACAAAATCAACAGACAAGCAATCTAATCTTTGGTGACAAAAATGGTTGCCATCAGGGAATAGGTGATTATTGGAGAGGCCGCGGGGGGATTTCCCTGATGCTGGTAATATTCTAACTCCTGTTTTGGGTGATGGTTACACAGGTGAGTTCACATTTGTGATAATCCATTAAGTAGCACACTACAGCTTTCTTTATGTCCATTCTACTTCAATCTTAAAAAGTTTATTTACTAGCTAGCTGTGTGACAGCGGCAAGTTACTCAACTATGCTGAGTTTGTCCTCATCTATAAAATGGGTATAATAACAACTACCTCAAAGGACTGCTCTGAGATACAAATGAAATAATGTGTGTGAAAAGGACAGCAGCGATGGACTGCCCTGGTGGAGCAGTGGTAAAGAATCCACCTGCCAATGCAGGGGACACGGGTTTGAGCCCTGGTCCGGGAAGATCTCACAAGCCACGGAGCAACTAAGCCCGCGAGCCACAGCTACTGAGCCTGCAAGCCACAACTACTGAAGCCCGCGCACCTAGAGCCCGTGCTCCGCAGCAAGAAGAGCCACCGCAATGAGAAGCCCGCGCACCGCAACGAAGAGCAGCCCCCGCTCGCCGCAACTAGAGAAAGCCCGCGCGCAGCAACAAAGACCCAGCACAGCCAAAAATAAATAAATAAATTTATAAAGAAAAAAAAAAAAAGACAGCAGAGGATGGCTGAATAAATGGTAGCTGCTTTGTTATCACTCTAAAGGATTTCAGCTATTTCATTGCTTACTTCTGGGACTATCTGGGCTTGGCTGCCTGCAAAAGCAGCCAGTTCCCTTCTTGGGCACACACTAATCAGCAGCAAACCTGGGAATTTTCGAGGTTAGTGGTCCTCACACCTACAGAGGGATTAGCTGCTGGGGGGTGCGGTCAGGATCAAGATGCAGACTCAGCTTCTGTCATCCCAGACAAGCTCATGCCTCTGACTTCCCCACAGGAGACCCAGAGTCAGGTCCCCAGGAGGACCCAAGACAGGGAGATGTAGTCATTTGATCCAGAGGAGGTCGGGAGAGCTGGGACTTTAATGAAAAAGGGATGGAGGGCAGGCAGCAGCCCTTGCAGACTGTCAGTCCCCGAAAAGGGAGAGTCCAAGGGAAACCCTACCTGGGACTCTGGGTGATGGGGAATTCATAGGGAAAGGCTCACTGGGGCACCTGGATAATAATGTGGGTGCTGTGGTTGGCCTGGAGCACACAGATCACTCATCCTGCTTATGAAGAGGGATCTGAAGACTCGGCTGTTTTCTGGAAGTCATCATGAAATACGGACTACAGCTGCTTTTTGCCAATTCCCATTTTCTAAAAGGCTTGGTTGTGGTTTGTGCCTTTTGGGGGCAGACCCCCAGCCCCCTGAGACCTGGCTTTGTCAAGTTGCTTCTTCACTTTGAGAGGCGACACCTTCAAACCCAGAGTTTACCTAAATCTTTCCTGATTAGAAAAAAAATAGCTGGGGTCTGGCTAAAAATGCCAATTCCTTGGCCACAACCCAGATCCACTGAATAAAATCTTTAAGGAGAGGGGCCCAGGAATCTGTAGTTGTAAAAAGAACCCCAAGGGATTCTGCTGATCATTCAGATTGGGAAAACCATCCTTCAACCCGGTAGCATCTCTGGTAACTCTTCCTACATGGGATAACCCCCCTTTTTTTAACCAAGTTTCTGTTTTTCTTTGGGATAAGCTCTCCGAATGGTAGTTCCAAGCTCTGTCCACCCCAAGTTATCAAGCCCCTACTTTGTTCAGGCCCAGAGCCTGGAAATTTGTAGCCGTGGGCCCTACCTGCCTGCCCATGATGCTGAGACAATGTCCTCTACCGCAGCTTCACACCCCTACCTGGGGGAAATCCAGCTAAATGATATATTATGCAATTCAAACTAAAATGGATTTTTTAGAGAATTCTGGAATGATTGGTAACACCATGAGGTAACTCAAAGCCACACTGCAAAATCACTGCACGCTTCCATAGTAGTACCTTGAGAGTTACAAACTAAAATAACATTATCTGCCAGGTAAGAGTACTTTTCCTAGTCAGTATTTCTCAATAATTACTTGTGCAGGAGCTACTGCTCAGAATTAAGAGTTAGAACATCTGATGTGGTACATATGTACAACAATAGAATACTACTCAGCCATAAAAAAGAACGAAATAATGCCATTTGCAGCAACATGGATGGACCTAGAGATCATCATACTAAGTGAACTAAGTCAGACTGAGAAAGACGAATATCATATGATATCACTTATATGTGGAATCTAAAAAATGATACAAATGAACTTATTTACAAAACAGAAATAGACTCACAGACATAGAACACAAACTTACGGTTACCAAAGGGGGAAGGAGTAAGAGGGATAACTTAGATAAATTAGGAGTTTGGGATAAACATATACACAATACTATATATAAAATAGATAAACAACAAGGTTCTACTGTATAGCACAGGGAACTATATGCAATATTCTGCAATAAACCATAATGGAAAAGAATATGAAAGAGAATTTGTATATATAAAATTGAATCACTTTGCTATACACCAGAAACTAAAACAACATTGTAAATCAACTATATTTCAATTTAAAAAAAGAATTAGAGGGCTTCCCTGGTGGCGCAGTGGTTGAGAATCTGCCTGCCGATGCAGGGGACACGGGTTCGAGCCCTGGTCTGGGAAGATCCCACATGCCACGGAGCAACTGGGCCCGTGAGCCACCATTACTGAGCCTGCGCGTCTGGAGCCTGTGCTCCGCAACAAGAGAGGCCACAATAGTGAGAGGCCCGCAAACCGCGATGAAGAGTGACCCCCGCTTGCCACAGCTGGAGAAAGCCCTCACGCAGAAACAAGGACCCAACACAGCCATAAATAAATAAATAAATAAATAAATAAATTAATTAAAAAAAAATTCCAATTCCCCTTCTGCAAATGGGCTTTAAGATAATAAAAGATAATAAAATAAGTAAAGTAATAAAATTCTTAAAAAAATAAAAATAAATTTAAAAAGAATTAGAATATGTGTCTTAGTCTAAGTTAAATAAATTAATTAATTAATTAATTAAAAAAAAATTCCAATTCCCCTTCTGCAAATGGGCTTTAAGATAATAAAAGATAATAAAATAAGTAAAGTAATAAAATTCTTAAAAAAATAAAAATAAATTTAAAAAGAATTAGAATATGTGTCTTAGTCTAAGTTCTGATATCAATGAGCCACGGGAGATGGCTCTATCTAATTGGGTTTCTTCATCTTTTGTATGCAAAGGTGAGAAGGGTTTACCTGCTTTCCAGAGTTCTTATCATCAATTGGGGCCAGAGAAAGGGCCCAGCACATAGATGACAAAGGTTTCATTGAATGAAGGAAAAAATGAATGAATAAGTGAGTGAGTGAATAAACGGTGCTATACTTATTTATTAAGAATAACTAAGAACAAATGTTAGATCTTTTAAAAAAATAAATCCCATAAGGTATGAAGCTGAGGTTCTCTGAAGTGGTGCCTAATTTGGAGATGGAGTCCTGCCAGGAGAATGTCCTTCTCTGCCAGTGTCTGTGCTGACCC
>NC_041233.1:5443409-5468409 GCF_002837175.3 Physeter macrocephalus | reverse complement strand
TAGAATGGGGAAAAACTGCCGCCAGCCACTCTCTCCCCACTCCCTCCCTCCTCACACCACAGCAAAAGGATTCTCCAACCAACACCGCCAGTTATGAAGCGGTGTCTTTGGTAAGAATTAGAAACTCAGGGATTATTCAAAACCAAGCCGAGGGACTTTGAAAGGTACTTGAGCTCATTATATCCTTTTACAGATTGAATTTCCTTCTGTATTTAATGTGTAATAGTCCTTGGTGCTTCTAGCATCATCTTACTCAACTGTGTTTAAGAATACTAGAAACAGGGCTTCCCTGGTGGTGCAGTGGTTGAGAGTCGGCCTGCCGATGCAGGGGATGCGGGTTCGTGCCCCGGTCTGGAAGGATCCCACGTGCCGCGGAGCGGCTGGGCCCGTGAGCCACGGCCGCTGAGCCTGCGCGTCCGGAGACTGTGCTCCGCAATGGGAGAGGCCACAGCAGTGAGAGGCCCGCGTACTGCAAAAAAAAAAAATTTTTTTAATAAAATAAAATAAAAAGAATACTAGAAACAAAAACGGTTCTAACAGCGTCATGTTGCGGAGCACAGGCTCCGGACGTGCAGGCTCAGCGGCCATGGCTCACGGGCCCAGCCGCTCCGCGGCATGTGGGATCTTCCCAGACCGGGGCACGAACCCGTGTCCCCTGCATCGGCAGGCAGACTCTCAACCACTGTGCCACCAGGGAAGCCCTGTATGTCATTTTATTCCATTCTCTGAACAGTCCTCCAAAGCATTCTCTCTGCTTTTACGGGTAAAGAGATGGAGGCTCAGACAGGCAGTTGACTTGCCTAACGCCACTCATTCAGTTAGTAAGTAGCTGATGCGGGGTCCAGGGAGGAGGATGGAGGGGTGGAGCTCTGGATGGTTCTCTCTCTTTCTTTAATGAAAGCAGCTCTGCCTTCACCTTGTTTGCTTATGGGTTTCCCATTAAGCTTTGATTTGAAGAATGGATCTACTGCAAGAGTTTGCATTCTCCAGACAGAGCCATTTTTTAATGCTTCTCGTCCTCAGCAATGGGTTTTGGCTTGGGAGTGCCACCCCACTCCTACTTCCCCTGCCCCTACTTCCATGACCATGACAGTTGCCCTCCTTTGCCTAGTGAATCTGAGGGGTCCCAGCCCACTGAGGGGCCTTACCAGGGGTTGAGAGCTCGGGAGGTAGCACTGGCAGTTGCAAAGATGATTCCTCGGCCATTTCAGCCGACTGCCACCACCGGCTTCATGCTGGAAGGCCTGGCAGCACAGTAGAGCGGATGTGTTTCTCAAGTGCTAGAATGGGGAAAAACTGCCGCCAGCCACTCTCTCCCCACTCCCTCCCTCCTCACACCACAGCAAAAGGATTCTCCAACCAACACCGCCAGTTATGAAGCGGTGTCTTTGGTAAGAATTAGAAACTCAGGGATTATTCAAAACCAAGCCGAGGGACTTTGAAAGGTACTTGAGCTCATTATATCCTTTTACAGATTGAATTTCCTTCTGTATTTAATGTGTAATAGTCCTTGGTGCTTCTAGCATCATCTTACTCAACTGTGTTTAAGAATACTAGAAACAGGGCTTCCCTGGTGGTGCAGTGGTTGAGAGTCGGCCTGCCGATGCAGGGGATGCGGGTTCGTGCCCCGGTCTGGAAGGATCCCACGTGCCGCGGAGCGGCTGGGCCCGTGAGCCACGGCCGCTGAGCCTGCGCGTCCGGAGACTGTGCTCCGCAATGGGAGAGGCCACAGCAGTGAGAGGCCCGCGTACTGCAAAAAAAAAAAATTTTTTTAATAAAATAAAATAAAAAGAATACTAGAAACAAAAACGGTTCTAACAGCGTCATCATTATCATTATCCTTCTGATCTGCTTCCAAGCTAGGTGGACTCTGTCATGGATGGGTGAAGTCAGCACCATCATTCTTATCACCATTACTAATAAAATAATACTGAGTTAAACCATCAGCTTTATAGAAGGAGCTCAAGGAGCTATGCCTGATACCAAACTTGAGAAAACTCAATTTTAGAGAGAGGATGCAAATCAAAACTACAATGAGGCATCACCTCACACCGGTCAGAATGACTGTCATCAGAAAGTCTACAAATAATAAATGCTGGAGAGGGTGTAGAGAAAAAAGGAACTCCCCTACACTGTTGGTGGGAATGTAAATTGGTGCAGCCACTATGGAAAACAGTATGATGTTCCTCAGAAAACTAAAAATAGAGTTACCATATGATCCTGCAATCCCACTCCTGGGCATATATTCAGAGAAAACTATAATTTAAAAAGTTACATGCACCCCAGTGTTCATAGCAGCACTATTTACAATAGCCATGGAAAAGACATGGATGGCTTTCCTGGTGGCGCAGTGGTTGAGAGTCCGCCTGCCGATGCAGGGGACGTGGGTTCGTGCCCTGGTCCGGGAGGATCCCACGTGCCGCAGAGCGGCTGGGCCCGTGAGCCATGGCTGCTGAGCCTGCGCATCTGGAGCCTGTGCTCCGCAACGGGAGAGGTCACGACAGTGAGAGGCCCGCATACCGCAAAAAAAAAAAAAAAAAGGACATGGAAACATCCTAAATGTCCATCGACAGATGAATGGATAAAGAAGATGTGGTATATATACACAATGGAATACTACCCAGCCACTAAAAATGAATGAAATAATGCCATTTGCAGCAACATGGATGGACCTAGAGATGATCATACTAAGTGAAGTGAGTCAGACAGAGAAAGACAAATAGCATGTGATATCACTTATATGTGGAGTCTTTAAAAAAAGATACAAATGATCTTATTTACAAAACAGAAATAGACCCACAGACATAGAAAACAAGCTTATGGTTACCAAAGGGGAGAGGGTGGGAAGCGATAAACTAGGAGTTTGGGATTAACATATACACACTTCTGTATATAAAACAGACAACCAGCAAGGACCTACTGTGTAGCACAGGGAACTCTACTCAATATTTTGTAATAAACTATGAGGGAAAAAAATATATATGTGTATATCTATAAACATATACATTGTAAATCAATTATACTTCAATAAAATTTTAAAAAGATAGGAAAAGCAGCCATCTAGAGAGAGGAGGCCATTTATTCCGCATTCCTTGCAAAGATGAAGGCATATCCTAGGAAAGCTGTGTGCTCTGCCCGCCCTGGCATTTGTGAGTAGTTCCAGCTTGTGAGGATCTTGTGTCCTGGCCAGAATTCTGTGGTGGGATGGCTGCATTTCACGATCAGTCCCTGCGCTCTGTTGGGGCAGGCAGGTGTGTTCAGAACTGAGCGTCCGCAGTTTTACACCCTTGTACGCTTGTTGTGGACCAGGCAGTGTAGGAACCTTCCACCAGGCTTGATGGGAACAGGCTTAAACTTTTGGGGACAGTGGTGCAAAAATGAGCAATGATGTGTCATCTGGGGTCCATAGCTGGGGAAGATTTTTATTTTTTCTATTTAACAGACACCTGGATAACGATGGCATGTCGGTGGCCCTGTCTTAAGTCAGGTGCCCAGAAGCTCTCATTCTGAGATGAGAATTTGTGTGCAGGGGATGGATCAAGGAAGTGCTTCTAGGAGAAACGTGGTGGCTGCTTGGAAGTGCCAGCATCCTGAAGGGGTGGCTGGATCCCAACTCAGGGCCACAGTTCTTCATGCCTCTTCCTTGGAGAGGTCATGTGGTGGCTTCAGTTCCACTAGGAGCCCTGGGTCCTCCTCTTCACCTACTGCTTCTGATTATGGATAAAAGGGAAAGCGAAAGAGTGATAAGTAAGGTTAAGTGATGGTGCCAACTGCTAGGAATGCTATGATCCTCCTTCCCTGGGGACAATTCCTCTGGGCTAGGCGGGCCCCGACGAACCCACCGTGCTCAGGTTGGAACAGTGTCAACCCACCCATCGGCTTTCCCTTCATATGTTCAGCCCTCAAATATTTTCCAACAAAACACTAAATATGGACATTTTTCTACTTTGTCATCTCCTATGCATTTTTTAAGAAAATGGAACTCTTACGGCTTTGAATCCTTGTACTAAGTTCCTCTAACTGTGCATTTCAAAAAGCTTTTCTTTTGAGCTTAAAGATAATATTTACAACATGTTTGTCCCTTGGCTGGCTGTGTCTGCGACTGTGTAGAAACATCTCCTCTGCAGAGTAGAGATTTGCCAGAATGCGATTAGTTTTACTGGTGTACCCAGGGTTTGCCATCCAGTGTTAGCCTGTGGAAGCCTTGACTGAAGAATCTGTCTTTCAAAGGGCACATTCATGCAGCCATCACCAGGAGCTTCAATGGGAGGAAAAGCAGGCAGGCATACGAAACGACCCCCTGAAACAGCTTGCACTGGCGTGCATTTTCAGATGATGGATTCTAAGTCCTAATAGCAGTTACTTCCCCTTTTTTTGCATTGTCATTCCTCCTACAAACATGCCCATGGGCTGTTATGCAACACGCATATCCAGTAAATATACTAAATAAGCAATAAACGTGAGGGTTCAATTGCTATATCTGGTTTGTGCTACCTGCAACGTTATAGAAGTGTTCAAACATTTCCTGTGTACTGTACCACGTCTGGAAAATGCCCCTCTCCCAGTAGCTTTTAAAGATTTTGACTTTGAAAGTTTGGTTGCTATGTCCTAAGCCACACGTTCGTCCCTGGGTTGCTGTCCTCACCAACCGCCTGTGCAGGAGAAGGATGTTAGCCAGTGACTCTTCTAGAATGCACCACCAGGAGTCTGAAGTTGCTCTCCTTTCTCCCCTGTGTCTTCATTGTCATCATGACCCATCACTAACCTCATCTTGCCCTCTTCCTCTTTCTCTTAACATTTTTGCAGTGTGCTAACCTTGGATTTTAATGAGGTCCAATTCACTGGATGGCCATGGTGATGTACTCGTTTTGACGAAAGCACACCCATCTGCATGGTTAATCCAGGGCATCTGGCTAAAAACCCACAAGCAAGTCACCGCCAAACCTGAGCCTTCCTTGCATGGGAAAGCAGCAGAAACACGTTCTCTTTTTTATTTCCACAAAATGTACATCCCCAAAGCACACAGAGAAGCACATGCTCAGAGAAGTGTCATTGTTTACTCGAGATGCCCTACAAAGGCTGAAAGAGGAAGGAGAGGACATTTGACCTCTCGAAGATTCCTCCAGATGGGACAAAGACAATCTGGAGGAATCTTCAAAGGAGGAAGAGTCTAAGAATTGGGGCGGAGGCCACAGTGAGAAGACTCTTCTTGGTGTTTTTAGGCAAGTTCTTATCCTTAACATTCCCTGTTGGAGCCTGCCATGCACTCATTTCTTCTCCATCTTCCACCATAGCTTGTCCTGGGAGAGAAAGAAACTGGCCAAGATAGCCATCTTCAGGGAGTTCTCTGGGGAAGGGAGGGGAGGAGTGAGTGGATGGATGGTATAGATTCAGGGGATGTTTGTGTGCAGCCAGATTGGAGAGCCCTCTCTGAATTCATCCTTCCCACCCCCAATTTCTACTCCTTACCCTGTTCCACACAGAATATACATCCCAGCTTAGGAGCAGTGTCTTAGACGACTGAAGAGTTAAATTATTTTGAAAGACTTCCAAAGGAGACTCCGTGCTCTCCCAGTATGAGAGTGACTCACTAAAGGAAATCATTACTTATATCCAATTAGTTTCTTTACAAATGCTCATTAATTTCATTTCCTAGGCAATCTTCACTTTCTGTGTCAACTAGAACAGTCACAGGTAATTCCTTTTTAGGAATCCACTACAGATTTGTCCCCATGGCCCAGTGTAGACTTGAACCCATCATTCTCTTTCTGCCTCTGTCTCTTCTCTCTCTCTCTTTCTCTTTCTGTCATCTTCCACTTCACTTTGGCTTGCCATCTAATTCCATCCTACCCCACATAACCTCAGAAACTGCAGATGAAAACTTTCCATTTTAATTCTGATACTACAAGGCTATTTTGCAACTCTGAATTTTTAGTTCTAAAAATGGTACATTCTCCTAGATGTTTGAAACTTTTTTGGTCTAATGGGCCAAGATGGCTGCAAATATCGTACAAGTAGACCAATTAACTCTGCATTTCTTCCAAAGTCACGGTAATAGTGAAAAACTATTTTAATGGGTAGAACCCATTATCACTTAAGGCCATAAACTTACATCTTAGAAAAAAATAATAAATCAGATAGCTTCATACTAGTATGGCTACTTTTTCCTGCTTTTTAAGGCATCTTCTAATATTACCAGAATCGTCTGAGAACAAAAGTATTAAATGATGAAATTCATCATGATACCTTTTTACAGCAGCCTTTCCTCATCACCACCTGTCACAAGGCCCTTGTAATTTGAAGGATTAGAGGAGCGACTTTCTCTAGATCTTTTTCATTATTATGTTTCTAGCATTTGATTTATACCAAGATCTAGACTTCACCAATGATGCCAATGAGTGTTTCTTTTTTTTTCCGTGTAATTTATTTTATTTTTTTATTAAAATTTTTTTTAAACTTTTAATTTTATATTGGAGTGTAGTTGATTAACAAGGTTGTGTTAGTTTCAGGGGTACAGCAAAGTGATTCAGTGAGTGTTTCTATTGATATGAGAAAGGTAATTTCCTTTCCACTGACACCAGCTCTAAATCTGTCCAGTCCTCTTTTTTTGTTCAGCTGCTTGGTGCATTGTGCAAGTTACCTGGTTAACAGATGTTTGCTTTTTGGTGACTTGCTCGCTCCTTCCTGGTACAGCCCCTGATGGAGCCTGTTTTCCCCTCCCCTCCCCATGTACAAGGGACTTGAGCACTTGTAGTTAGTTGATAAACCCTGTCAAATATATTTGCGTAAATTCTTCTTTATGTCTTTCAAGCTACAAGGGCTAGATTTTTCCATGTTTGCTTTGTTTTAATGAACTCGACCACACATCGTATAGAATGCTGCCTCCTTGCTTTTGAGTCGTACTAGGTCCTCAGGGCCTGCATACACAACCAACCAGATAATTTGTAGGACCCAGTGCAAAATGGAACCGCAGGGATCCTTGCTCAATAGTTATTAAAAGTTTCAAGTTGGTGACATCAAATCATTGGACCAAGAGCTCACCCCCATGAAATCTGTTATTCCTACATAAATAACTTCTTATGACTAACCCTAGGCATGATCTGTGACTTAACCTTAGTTTGTTTCTTTGCTGTTTTTAACTTGCAAACTAAGTAAGATTAGTCTGTATCTCTCAGTGCTTTGAGAATCTTCCACTGACCTCGGGTTTATATTGTTGCTATCAAAAAGTCTGCAGTCAAGCTAACTGTTGTTTCTTTGAAAGTATTTCCACCCCCCGCCCCCGCAATTGATTCTGTCTTTTGCAGTTTTTTCTTACAATGTGTCTAGTTTTGTGTATCTTGCTTTGACCCCATTTTGCTTCCTGAATCTGATTTTCATCCTGTTTTAGAAAATTCTCAGCCACTACCTTTTAAAATGTTGCTTCTTGCCCTGTTTTTTTTTTTTTTTTTCTTTCTGGAGGTCCAGTGTGATACATGCTAGAACTTTTCATGTCTTTAACTTCTTTTTCATTTTTAAAACCACTTTATCTTTTTGTGTTGCAGTCTAGGTAATCTCCTTCCAAACCGTTACCTGGATCACTAATTCTCTCTTTGACTGTTTCATCTGATCTTTAAACCCATTCATTTTTGTTTTTAATGATACACATTTCATTTCTAGAAGTTATATTTGGTCCTTTTTCAAATATGTCTGGTCTTCTTTTAAAGAGTCTGATTATTTTCTCATAATTTTGACTTCCCCTTTTACATTTAAATTACATATTTAATTATTTATAGTCTCTTTTGGATAGTTTCATTATCTGATGTCTCGGGGTTCCTGGGATTCAATACCCATGCTGCCTGTTGTGTGTGTTGACTTTGGTTCTTAATGGACCCTTGGTCACATCTCCTAAAGCATTTTGTAGTTTTGGATTGTGAGCTTCTATCAAAGAATGTTCACTCTTGGTATCCTGTGTGACAGAGGTTGAGGATCTGTTTCTATAGAGTTTTTCATTTGCTTTAGCAAACGCCCCTGTGATAGTATTGAGATTGGGACTCTTATGTTATTTAATTGGCATGGGGTTCCTAGACCACACAGGTGAGTAAATTTAAATGCAAACCTGTGTGAAGTGTGGCCTGTGGTGACTCAAGGTGACTTTTTTCCTTGCCAGAGCTCCCTCCGCCCAGGCAGCCAAACTATCAACACCTGCTCTGGTGTTCAGCCTGCTCTGGTCTCAGGGATTTCCTTTACTGATCTCAGCTGCACTCTTAAAACCATGTTTGTTGTTTTTGTAGGCATATCTAGGTATTTTGTGGCCGGAGGTTTTTTAGATTCTCCTTCATGATATTGCCACAAATGATAGTTCCTGTCATTCTGAATTTCTGAGCTCAGAAAAAGCGTTCTCATTATGATTACATATTTCGAGATCTCTCTAGAAGTTAGAAACATCTTATGAAGCAGGCCAGGAGCCCTGACCAAATTCATGGCAGTTCTGTTGTACTAATCAGAAAGTACTCCATATTTTTATATGTAGCTTTTATTTAGGTGAGATTTTGCTTTTGTTCTGCAAAGAAAACAGCTAATGTACTTACTCTTTGCTAAAAATGACTGGAGTGCACAAATGGCTGGATTTATTTAGTACCAAAATGTGAGATGTTTTAAAAAATCCTAGGAATTTGAGGACACTGGGAAGGTTGCTCAGCACTGAAAGGAAAACAGAAGGAGAAAGGCATTTCAGTTCCCTGTGCCATGCATGCTCTCTAGTTTCGAATAATGCAAGGATTTCTCTCTGCTGTTCCTTCCTTTTGCCGTTGAATTTTCTGCTCCTTAAATATCTGCTTTACCAGAAAATGAGAAAGTCTTCACCCAAAGAAGCCCCAGAGAAGTGAAGACAGATTACTGTAAAAGGTTTCACGGCTGAGTCAGCTAGGAGGGCAGCTGGTCATCATTTCCTGTCTCACCCTGCAGAAGGGAGCTACCCAGAAAAGGGATGTGTAAGCTGGAAGGACTCTAGTTGCTCCTGTACCTCTCCAGGGTCTGCAAGGCTCACTGCATGGAATGTTCTGATATCCAGACAGGGAAAATATAGACCTGTGCACCAGGAAGGAAGGTCATTCATTCATTGCTCTTACTTCTCATTAGAGTAAAGTGAGGGCTATGTGGGGAATTTAGGCAGGAAACTTTCAATATGACTAGATATATTTACTTAACTTTTTTTGTTGTGTTTTTTTTCTACCTTTAAAAAAAATTATTTTATTGAAGTACAGTTGATTTTTTTGGTTTTGTTTTGGATTGAAAACCTTATTAAACTCTGAACGCAAGGCACTCAATCATGTTTATTGGTTTAGTTGTTGTTATTATTCTGTGAACATCTTTTTAGAAAAAACATGGTGCAGTGGTACGGCCTTTGCCAATGAGGGAATTCTGGGCCCATTTGTTCATTCTTTTTTTTTTTTCTTTTGTTCAAATAACATTTATCCAGCATTAAGTTATGTAGGGCTTTGTACTAGGTGCTGTGGGTCTAAAAAAGGTAAACTATAAATAGCCCCGGCCCTTAGGAATCCCATAGTCCAATGCCTTGTGGGGAGGCCAGCTCATATACAGAAAGAAAACGCTAAATGTGACCCAGTTAATCTTCAAATGATCTAATTAAAGAATCACAATGAATAGTTCCATAACGTTTTTATTGTGATAAAGTAGACATAACGTAAAATTTACCATTTACCATTTTAGCCATTTTTCAGTGTTATTAAGTACATTCACATTGTTGTGCAACCATCACCACTATCCATCTCTAGAACTTTGTCATCTTCCCAAACTGAGACTCTGTACCCATTAAATAACAACTCCCCATTCCTACCCTGGCAACCACCATTCTACTTTCTGTCTCTATGAACTGGACTCCTTTAGGTATCTCCTATAAGTGGAATCATACCATATTTGTCCTCTTGTGTCTGGTTCATCCATTACTTTTTTAATCGAAGGAAATCTGCTTTACAGAAACATCTTGGCCTTGTCCCTGACTGATTCACTACTTGGCTAGGCCCGGGGTAAGATAGTCAACTTTTCCTAATGCCCTCCGCTCTGCAATAGCTCAGCTGTTTTAGAATCTTGTTTTGGAAGAGTCCATCACAGTGTGTGATATTAATCAATTCAAGTCTGCTGACATTATTGTAGTACTTAAGAGGCTGCTACTCCCTGGAAATGCCTCACAGCCTCCCTCCGTGGGTGGTGATGTGGTGAGGTCAGAAGCACGTAGGTGGGCCCGTGCCTTGGCTCTGCAGAAAGCCCGCTGGTGGCCCAGGCTGCACGTTTCACAGGGCTTCACCTGTGAGCATGCAGAGAGCCCTGCTATTCCCTCAGCCCAGCTGTCTGCCAGAAACTCAGGTCCTGTGGACTCCCCTCCAGACGTGGGCTCTGAGCCAGCCTAACAGCTTTCCTCTGGGGCCAGCCAGACACTCGCCAAAGGGGCGCCATCTCACCGACTGCTTTTGGGTCACTTGTTATATTTGAGATCTGTCGTGTGTTGGGAGCCCTCACTTGGGTTAGGGAAAGACCTGATGTTAGAAGGAGGACTGGGTCAAGTTTCCTGATATATTTCTGGGGCACTGGTTTATGCAGTGAAATGTGTAATTTACAGTGGGCGTGGTCTGCTGAGCAGGAGTCAGCTCTGGGCAGGCATCTCATTGCCATGAAAAACAGAGCTCATTTTCTTGCGGTCCACTTCTTCTTCTTCATATTCTTTTCCATTATGGTTTATCACAGGATATTGAATATAGTTCCCTGTGCTCTACGGTAGGACCTTGTTGTTTATCTGCTCATCCCAAACTCCCAATCCAACCCTCCCCTGATGGGATCCATTTCTTATTCCATCAGAATATTAAGTTCCACGAGGGCTGGTCTGATCACTGCTGTATCCTCAGCATAGAAGACAGCCTGGTACAAAGTGTGAATATGTCCTACAGATCCTGTTGTCAGGATATTGACTACATCAACATACAGAAAATAATGTCATTAGAAACCAGAAAATGATACCACTGATAAAAGCATTCATGCTACTTCATCAAGAAATATTCCCACCTATTCTAGCTCTTTCAAAAACTAGAATAGGAAAAAAATTCTTTTTCTTTAAAATATTTTAAGTAGTTGTTTTATCCTAAAATAATACTACCTATTACCTTTCTTCATAACAGATTTCATAGAGTCTTATGGATGCATCAATGAAATATGTAGAATTGAAAAAGGAAGTCAGTCGCTTGAGATTTCAGGATGTTTGTTATCTATAGGTTCTCTAGTATAGTTAAATGCTAATATTACCACGGAAAACTAACGCAACTTTTGTGAAGCAATTGCTGTAACAGGGCCTCTGTGTAACATTTCCTTGTATAGGATTTTGAAAAAAAACCCAAAATCCTTAGGTCTTGGAAAATATTAGAAAAGTGCCTCTCCGCAGGCTTACCGCATAAGCCCACGGCTTTCATTCCCCAGTGGACTGTGACTGGTTTTGCCTGGGCAGTTCCTCATCTGTCGCTCAGGCGTGGGCCTCTCTTCTGTTGTCTGACCACGGGCCAGCCCTCCTGTCTTCACAGAAGCCATGCAGTGGGAGGTGGTTTGGTCCTCACCCCCTTCCTGGGCCCTCACTCAGATGTGAAGCCCATCACCGGCACACTGTTCTCCCAGATGAGGCACTGGGAAGCTGTGCGGTCCAGCAGAGCAGGGATTAATGAACAGCTCAAGGATGAATGCTCCTCTCAGTGTGCCCCCAAAGTCACCTGGGACCACTCGCACCCTCTCTCCTTGCTTCTTTCCCCTTATTTGGAGGGTTATCAGTGCACATCCCTTTTTAATTTACAGGGACCATCTCTATACAGATTAGTCCAAGGCCACACCTATGACTGAAGCAACGTTCAATGTTCCTCGAAGATTATGGCTTTCCAGTTACCCGAAGCTCATTAAGAGAACCCCTTGCTTGACAACAGATCTTTCCGGGGCACCCACCGTGTGCCAGAGAGCCCTTTGAGATCTAAGTGGTGCAGTGGTATACAAACCCACACTTTGTTCCTAAGGAGCCTACACCTGGCAAGTGAATGAATGGCAGGCCAGTATGTCTACATGCCTCGTGCACACAGAGTAAATTAAAAAAGATGGACCACAGTGTATTGGCGTGGCTAAAAAAAAATTTTTTTTTTAGGTCAGATCCAATTCTATCAATCACTATGACGCGGTCAAATCTTCAAAACCCTGGGAGCCTTGTAGGGCATAGAACGTCTAAAATACAGAGTATTTTACAGCTCCTGTCCTGACCCCCAACCCCAGCACCCTTTGGATTGGACGGCCACTTCTTTGGGTTCTCGGGGGGCTCATCACATCCCTCCATCAGCGGAGTGCCTAGACAAAGGACAGGGGTGTGAGTTGGGGTAGGAGAGGCGGTGCACAAGAAGACTGCCACCCACCAGGCCCACGCAGCGGTGGATTGGTTGGAATGTGGTGGGTTTCGTGTTTGGTTACGCAGGGCGCGTCCTGAGCTGGTTGCCGGGAGACGGATTGGTCGTAAAGCTGGGGTCAGAGCCTTCCCCAGCAGAGACATGAGCTGCTGGTAGTGGGAAGCCATTGCCGCCTTCGGATCATCTTCTGAGGGGGCGTCGCACGGCCAGGAGTGCCAGCCGTGCTGTTGTTTCTCCACTCAGCTTCCGTCCAGGGCCCCAGTCTGGGCTGGGTAAGGCCCTAGGAGATTGACAGTTTTGTTTGGAGGGGGGCATTTCGGCATGGAAGTAAGGGCACGGGCTTTGAAGGCTAATGGCCCTGGTGTCCTGGCCCTACCCTTTATCCTTTGTAATCTGATGGTGTCTGACACTACCTTTTAGTTGTTGCATTACTTCGGGGAACATTGCAGAGGTAACAAACCGTCAAGTTCCAGGGCCTTAACACTGACATTTACATCCTGTTCAGGGCAGTGGGCAACTCCCCTCAGGTGCTGTTTTGAGAAGCTGGGCTTCTTCCAGCTATGGCTCTCCCATCCCCAGGACCTTGGAGACCTCTGCACGGAGGTAGAAGGTGAGGGAGAGGGTACATCTCACCACATTAGCCTGAAATCGCTTCCACTCATTCTTCGTTGAGCTGGAGGCCTGGGAAAGGTAATCCCGGTGAGGTTTCTATAGTGGGGATGGGAGAGCATGAGAGCTTCTGGACACTTAGTTTCTCTATCACAGTGATGGGGTAAACTTTCAAAGCCTCAATTTCCTCATCTGTAAAACAGAGACTATCTCCAAGAGCTCTTGTGAAGATCAGAGCTAATGTCTGTGATGGGACTAGTGTAGCACCTGACACAACCCTTGGGCATGATTACAGCTAGTGGGAGAGGGGCTCTGTCTCATGGCGGGAGCAAGGGTGATCCAGTCTAGTCCCTGCCCGGCTACTGGGAATGCTTTGTCCACGCCTGGGCTTCTGCCGAAGGTTTCATAATGATTATTACGCAATGTGCCTTCTGTATGATAATTATTATGTAAATGCAAGTATATGTCATCATAATTATTATGTAATATGGATTATGTATTGTGCTTATTATGTACATGCAAATGAACATCTCACTCTAACATATATCTCATGAACTAATATTCCTGGGGCACTGACACCAGCTTTAAAATATTTTCCCATTGTCTGCTACCATTTGAAAGGCTTTTGTCTTCAAAGCAATAGGTCATTGCAAAAATTGCCAACACACAGGCAGCTCTAACGTGGGGCTTCAAAGCCTCCTCCCCACGCTGGGTACGCTGGGTGTCCCTTCCCCCAGCAGCCCAACTTGGATAAGCAGCCATCTTTAATGGTTTGGGTAAATCCTTTCAGAAATACTGTAGGTTTATTTACAAGCATGTATAAATCCTTTTTTTTTACCCAAAAGCCAAATCATGCTGCAACTCTGCCCGAACTCATTCCCATTAATGGCCACGTGGTACTCCATCGTGGCCACAGTTTATTTAACCAGAGACGAGAGATTTAGTGGTAAGTAAAAAGGCGTCAGACTCTTCTTTTCTCTGTGTCAGCTGGCTAACTCCCCACGTTTCCTCCCCATTAAATAGCAGTCCCCCCTACCCTTCTCCCCACCTCACACCTTTTCTCCAAAATCATAATCTTGTATGGGTGTATCCAGAGTCCTTGTGCTTCCTACCGGGCAACCTTCCCTGTCCCAGGAAAGGGACCAGCTGGTCCCAGAGCTCCTGCTTATTTTGTCAGAGATGAGGCTGTGGGGGAACAAGGTGTCAAAAGCCTGGAGGAACCCCTTCCCTGCGCCTGTAGCCTCAGGCTCTTTCAAAATAGCAAAGCAGAACCTCCCACACTGTTGGTGGGAATGTAAATTGGTGCAGCCATTATGGAAAACAGTACGGAGGTTCTTCCAAAAACTGAAAATAGAGTTGCCATATGATCCAGCAATCCCACTCCTGGGCATATATCCAGAGAAAAACATGGTCCAAAAGGATACATGCACCCCAGTGTTCACTGCAGCACTACTTACAATACCCAAGACATGGAATGAGCCTAAATGTCCATCGACAAATGAATGGATAAAGAAGAAGTGATATATATATATATATATATATATATATATATATATATATATATATATATATATATACATACATACATATATACATACACTCATACATACATACATACATACAGTGGAATACTACTCAGCCATAAAAAAGAATGAAATAATGTCATTTGAAGCAACATGGATGGACCTAGAGATTACCAGATTAACTGAAGTACACCAGAGAAAGACAAATATCCTATGATATCACTTATATGTGGAATCTAAAAAGATGATACAAATGAACTTACTTACAAAACAGAAATAGACTCACAGATATAGAAAACAAAATTATGGTTGCCAAAGGGGATAGCGGGGGCCTCAGGCGGGGGGGTAGATAAATTGGGAGTTTGGGATCAACATATACACAACTACTATACATAAAATAGGTAAACAACAAAGACCTACTGCATAGTACAGGGAACTCTACTCAATATCTTGTACTAACCTATAATGGAGAAGAATCTGAAAAGAATGTATATATAACTGAATCACTTTGCTGCACGCTTGAAACTAACGCAACAATTGTAAATCAGCTATACGTCAGTGAAAAAAATAAAATTCTCATTGGAATAATTTGAAAAAAAAATAGTAGAGCAGTCTTTGTTTTACCTCCAGGGCACTGGGGACAGTTGCTTCAAGTTCAGGGATTTGGACCCAGAGATGATAGATCAGAAAAGGAATTCCTGTCTATTGCTCAGTAGGTTTGAATGAAGACTTCCTAAGGTAGTGAGAAAACCAAGTGGTTCTTGCAGCTTTACTGAGGTCCCAGACGGGCTGTAAGGCCACGGGGAACTCAGAGATCTTGGTGGTTCTGCATTCTGTAAGGCTGTGAAAATGATTCTGTGCACCATATGACTGGCCCAAGCCATGGGAACCCATCTGGCTTCAGCCCTAGAGTAGTATTTTCCAAGTTTTAGCCATCTGTGGGCCACCTTCTGATTTCCTTTTTTGCATCTTTGCATACCACCTTTACCAATTTATTTAGTATTTATGTATTTGAAAAATTGCACTTATAAATTTACAATCGATTTTAGATCTACCTTAACCCTAAGGAACATCTCAGAGTTACAGATTGGTTAAGTTATATTTTTTCTAACACTCATCACAATAAATACAACTCTTAAAAAATTATTCATCTACGTACCACCTAAAATCATTGCCTATGCTGCACTTTAGCAATTGCTGCCCTAGTAACTACCACATCTCTTCAAGGGAGACGTATCCCTTTGAACCATGTAAGAGATGGCCCTTTATAGATCTTTAGAACATGTAAGATTTATGTTATAAGACAACAACCTCTGTATATTCTCCTGCACCAGCACAGGATGATATTTTTGGCCACAGTGATCCTCATGGAATGCTTTTCTCTTCTTCTGGAAAGAAAATAAATGCCTCCATTCTCAATGACCACTGAGGATAAGTAGTCAAGATTGAGGAAGCACTAAGGGACCCTTGCTGTAGCAGATGTAGGGATCTTTTCGTTGCTTCACATGCACTGGGCCAGGCTCGCATTAGAGCTATTTTTAGACTTTCGGGTTGACTTGCTGAATTTGGCCTCCTTTTCAACAGATCATATTAATGACCTGCAGATGGGTCCATAATTGATTCCTTTCCATCACAATTATTTCACATGCAGGCAAATGTACTCTATGTCTCCTTGGTGAATAGTTATGTAGTTTCTAAAACCTCTGCTAGGTCTGGGAACAGGTTTTCTCTTTGGCTTGGACATCAGAGGATAGACTATTCTAGAAGGATTTACTGAAGCGCTTGGATGCACATTCAGCATCCTTGGCAGTTACACTGAGATTTCGGAGATCTTGGTGGCCATGCATTAAGTTACATGGAGATGCTGATATTTATTATCTTGGTGTTTGGAGTAAAGAGCTGCATTACTGGATGACATTTAGAAACATTACCTCCACATATTAACATCTACTCACAAGCTCCATTATTCCAGGAGTAGCCAACCCTTTCCCCTCTCTTGGCCACATCTTGAAGGATAGCCATATGTCTGGGACGCCAAAGGCATTTTAATTTTACGTTCCACAGACTTTCCCTTAAGAGGCTCTCGTTTTCCCTTTGGGCCCCATGTGAAATCTGGGACCAGTTTCCTCAGTGTGACAAACGCTAGTGGGAGTGGGGACTTAATATAAAACAACGGGAACATGAGTTTGCATACACAGCAATGCAAGGCACTGTCGCTCCAGACCTCAGGGAGCCACAGATGTTGCTGACATCCTTATAAAGAATTGCAGCCATCCTTACATGGCAGAGGAAGTGACCAGGTCAGCTGGGCATTTACTCACTTACCTGATGCAGAGAATCAAATGGAATGATGAAAAGAGAAGACAAAACTTTAGCCGTGTTCATACTGCAAACAAACATCTGCCCATTTCCTGGTGAGTTACTCACTTACTCAAGTTGAGTAAATCTAAATCTTGCCAGACAGCTGGGATTTATCCATGTTCTCTCCAGCTTGCTGCATTATCCAGGGAGCCAGTTTTTCCCTCTGCAGCAAGAGTCTCACTGTCACCCAGGATGCATGTGGCCACATCCTTTCCACATCAGATGCTTTGTACCAGGACACAAGGTAATATATGTGTTTATCCAGATCAAAGTGTAATTTGAAAGCTGAAGTTTCTGCATAAAATATTGTAACTTCATTTTCAAGTCAGACCAGTTTTACTATCATTATCTGCCCTTTGAGTTATTTGAGCTTCTATTCATCAATAAGATTACAGAAAGTTAGCTTTTTTTAAAAAAAATTAAGGTATAATTGACATACAACATTATATTCGTTTCAGATATAATACATAACTGATTTGGTATTTGTTATGTATTTCATTCAAATATATAATGATTTGATACTTGTATATATTGTGAAATGATCACCACAATAAGTCTAGTTAACATCCGTCACCAGACATAGTTACAGATTTTTTTTCTTGGGATGAGAACTTTCGAGATCCACCCTCTCAGCAACTTCCAAATGTTCAATATAGTGTTATTAACTATAGTTGCCACACTGTACATTACATCCCCAAGACTTATTTATTTTACAGCTGGAAGTTTGTATCTTTTAATTCCCTTCACCCAAGACTTACCTTTATGATTTCCACGTATGGAGTTCAACAACAATATCAAACTCAGGGAATTTTGACCTTTGGAGTTAAGAACTCATGTTCCCAAATACATTCTGGGATATCCCTTCAGAAAGGACCGAACCTCAGCTGCCTTATAATTCACTTGATCTCTTACCACATCTCCAAACCGACAGATTGGACAAAGCCCATTAGTAATGAATCTCGCTGGCTTTGAGTTGAATAGATACATGGGAAATGGTGTCTGAGGTTGTTCTGGTCTGGGGGACGGGTCATCCTTGCTGGGGGACAGTTCAGCCTGGCTGCTCCTTGGGGATGGTGCAGATGACATGCATGGAAGAGCCAGCCACTCTCCCTGCTTCTTCCCTGTGGCTTCCAAGCCCACTTCTGACGGTCTTGACTAGTATAGAACCTTTTACCTAAGGAAATGCAGGGTCCACACCAAGAAACAAACAGTGATTTTCATTCATCCTGAATTAAATTATTGGGGTGCCCAGCACTTAAGTATCAAGTGACTTTTGGACAGATGGCTGTCAGAAAACCCTGTTTGCTCATCTTAATTCACTCCAGGCACCACCATCTCTAAAGTCCTACAACAAGACTAGGAAGTCACTCAAGTTCTCACCATCTCTAGATGATGACAGTTAATAGGCTAATATTTTGTGGTTTAGTCTAGTTAGGGGATTTCCAATCTCTGCTGATAAAGGAATGTATTCTTCTTCTGGCACATGATTTTGAGAGTTTACTGGCTTGAGAATGATAGTTGACCTGGGTTGGCACTAGTTAGGAGGAAAGAGGTGACGTGACAGTGGGGATGGAGTTTCATGACTGATTTATAAATGTTGAATGATACGCTCAATTCCTGTCAATTATCCTTAAAAGATTTTTTAAAGCTCACAGTTGGCTTCCGTTTATTTGAAATGGAAAGGGCACCCCTCTTTCTTCCACACCCATCCTTCCTTCCATCAGCTGTTGGAATTGAGTTTCTTAACTAACAAGGTGACTTGATGGTCCCCCCTCCCATGACATCAAATTTTGATTAAAGAATGTCTCATGCTGACCAAAGGTCTCCACCCCCAGATGAACCTCAGTGTCTCGGCAGGCCATTTCCTTTGTCATAGGGGGGATAAAGAAGCTTAAGAATGGAGGAGGGAAATGCCCAAGGCCTCAGGGTTTGTGGATGCTTCCCTGGAAGGGGCTTTGCAGATGAGGGTCAGCATTGGTGTGTCTGAATAACTAACATCTTCCACCCACGTGAGCTCTTATTTTTCAAATATATGTAGATGGGTATAATTAGCAAAACGCACATTTATTTATTTGAAAGCATACCTAAATTCATTATATACTTTGGTCATTATGTATTTTCTTAATCAAGAAATATTAAACATACAACCACTATTCTGCCACATTTGGGGGGTTTAGAAAAGGTCCCCAGATTAGAGAATATAGACCTGCTAAGAAAGAGACCAACCAAGGCCAATAAGGTGATGACCCTTTAAACATCAGGCCCAGTGGAGCAGAGGCCTGCATCCTGGGTGGGGCTGCAGAGCCAAAGGACAGAAATAAGGATGAGCTTATATCTAATGACACCTGCAAACAGCCCACTCATCGAGGTCAGTGGCTTGGCATCATGTTTATGAAATTCCCACTTAATTTTTTGATTTTTTTAATTAAACCATTTTAAAATTGAAGTACAGTTAATTTACAGTGTTGTGTTAGTTTCACATGTGCAGCAAAGTGATTCCATTATACATATATATACACATATTCTTTTTCAGATTCTTTTCCATTATAGGTCATTAAAAGATACTGAATATAGTTCCCTGGGCTATACAGTAGGTCCTTGTTGTTTATCTATTTTATATACAGTAGTGTGTATCTGTTAATCCCAAACTCCTAATTTATCTCCCCATACCCCAACAGTATTTTCTTTGGTATTTGTGGATTTTTAAAATGAGTTTTTACCTAAATTCATTGTCATGTTGCGTACACCCAGTCTGAGTGTGGATATTAGCCCAATAGAAATGGAGGCACTGACTTATTTTGTGCCCCTGGCTTTCTGGGGGGAAAAGAGTGATATTACCTAGTGCGATGGCAGGAAGGGACCCCCCATGGCCCTTCTCTGGACCAGGGAGGAGGCCCTGTTGGGGTCTGGGCACCCCTACATGTTTCCCGGGGGGGTGAGGCTCTCACAGCACCCTCTCGCCTATCACCTGGGACCCTCCCTCTCTGGCATGTAGTTTCATGTTCCATTTTCTCTGCTTTGTGCATCCAGGGCCGTGTCTGCCTGGATCCAGCACGGGACATATTTGTTGAATGAATAAATCAGTGCGTGGATGAATGCATGAATGGCTGGGTATGACTTTGACTTTACAATTTAGAAATTGAAAACATTTGAAGGGGATTTCAAAAGTCCAGATCACTATTTATGAAATATGCCTTTCATTTCTTTCTTTCTTCTCCTTTTTTTTTTTTTTGCCCGCATGGATTTCTAGAAGGTCAGACTGTTAAATGAAAAATCCTGTTTTTCCCCTTGATAATAGAGACAACACACGCTCATTGCAAAAAAATTAATTGCATAAAAGGGAAAAGGGAAAAGGGAAAAGTTGACCGTCCTTCATAATCACACTGCCTAGAGCACGCGTTTCTACACTTTGTTAGGTGTGTCCTGTGCGGTCTCCACGGAGCCCCCAGACCTTCTCCGCCCTGCTGTGTGCCCAGGAGGCTGGCCCATCATGGCAGAGCCCAGGCTCCTTTGCACACCCCACCCTGGCATCCACCCTGGCATCCTGTTATATTCAGCCAGTAGGAGGCAGAGAAGTCAGGACACTGCGCCTTTGCTACGATTTCCCAGGGGTCTTCCGTCCTTGCTGATTTCACATTCTACTTCCGGCCCCTCCGGCGAGGGGCCCGGGACATGCCATCCCCCTCCTCGTTCTTCCGGCGCTTGGGGCCATAAGGACTTCCCAGCAGGGCTGGTCTGGGTGTCACCCTCCCGGCGGCTCGCTTAACTCTGCCCACAGCTCTTGACGAGGTCCCTTCGCTAAAGCTCACGTGATGCATCCTGCTTCCTGCCGGGACCCAGACTGAAACAACACGCACCTATAGTTACATAAATGGTGCCATACTATCCATTCTATCTTTCTACCTGCTTTTTAAAAGTTAATACTCGCTTAGAGGAATCTTTTAATGCCAGTAGATATAATTACATTTCCTCATGACTTTACTTGATAAGATTTTCCATAGGGTTTAATTGAAGCCCACAAATATTTATTGAGGGCCTACCCTGTGCAAGATATAGTCCCTGCCTTTGAAGGGCGTACAGTGCTATGTGGGCTTTAAGACAGATGTGGAAATAACTGGGCAGAAAATAAGAGGTGTCATAAAGGCGATAAGTAAGAGCTTTAAGAGTTCCAAGGAGACAGATTGTAGGGCATTAGAAAGACTTCCTGGACGAGGGAGCATCTAGGATATGCCAGGGGGTAAAGACTTAACCCAAAGGGAGCTGGGAGCCTGGCAGACATCTCGGGCAGAGAAGATGGCAAGAGCCAGTGCCTTGAGAAGAACTTATGGGATTTTTTGAGCAGTGAAGAGTCTGGTCGAGCTGAGCAGAATGGAATGTTCTCACAGGGCATTTTACTCATCTCCCCTTTAAAGCAGTTGTCTGGAATAATATCATTTTTCTGTCTCCCCTCTGGATTATAAATTCCTTGAGGCCAGGGATGGTTCCTTCACATCCTTTTATAAACATCACACGTAGCACAGGGGAGGGATTCCATTGAAAGCTTGTTGAGCGGATTTGAATGGACACCCTATGATGGGAATGGAAATTCGCTGTCAGGTCATGGTGTGTCTTGAGGACCAGGCTGAGTGGTTTGTGGGAAATTCTCCGGACCCGACTCCTTCCGTTCATGTGCTCTCGTTCCTTTAGGTTTAAATGGAATCACAGATAGAAAAATGCTTTGTGGACAGGACACAATCTTCTGAGATGATGGGTCCCATTTTCTCTTCTTCATTCTCCTAACCATGGGTCAGGGTAGGAAGCCCAGTCCCTCCTCACGGCAATGAGTTGGGAAAAAAATCTCAGATGCTTCTGGCCTCCTGGCTCATGTTAACTGGGGAAACGGACGGCAACTGGTTCTGCAGAATCAGGTCGGTCTTTGAAACAGAGGGCAAAACAAGAGCTGAGTTTGGCTCTTCTCCCGATATTAAATGTTCAGAGAGTCGCTCTTTTCCTGCCACCCCGCGCCCTTCTCCTCTGGCCAACCAGAGAGCCGCACCTTCTGCCCCAGTCCACTTCCTTTCTCGGTCGTCCTCCACATCCTGCCTGTTTTCTTCTGCTTGGTGACTGAGGGCATCGACTGCAGGGTAAGGGAATACGACAGAGTTTGGGATACTTGTACAGCGCTTGTGTACTTTGTAACAACGTGTAGGTGATGGTGTTTTAGCAGCAGCGCCACCAGTAACAGCACAGAGGCGAAATGGAAACAGCTGGGCATGAACATGAACTCCACCATGCACCGACTGTGGGTGACTTTGCTACTAGGCAGTTTAGAATATCTACCCTCATAGAGTTGTGCAAATGAGGGAGAGACAGGGCAAGTGGAAGCATATACCTTGGTACAGGGACCATATTTTATCCTTTTTCTCCCTCCACGCAAGTACTCTATTTGTTTATTCCAAACTTCTGAAGGAAATGCATGTATATTTCTTTGTGAGTGATTATCTATTAATATCACATGCAGTGCAAATTCTGGCAGAAGTGTGTAGCACTTTTCATCCCCCATCCTTAAAAAAAGAAAAGAAAAAAAAATGTTTTTAATCAAAAAGAAAGATGAACCTCTGGCTTCCATTTCTGAAGCCAGTTGTCCTGTTAGCTCATGAATCATGAAATGCACGATGTATACACAAATGACCCCCTGCCTGAAGTATACAGGACGCTTTTCAGAGAGGAGAGGTGCTTCGAGGGAAACCCATCTGCACTGATGGGACCTCAGAGTGTCCTGTTACATT
Source organism: Physeter macrocephalus (assembly GCF_002837175.3). Taxonomy (NCBI): domain Eukaryota; kingdom Metazoa; phylum Chordata; class Mammalia; order Artiodactyla; family Physeteridae; genus Physeter; species Physeter macrocephalus. Next base: position 5,445,729 of record NC_041233.1, on the reverse strand, counting down.
GGTCGTATAGACATCCAGGCAAACCTGTTGACTGGTGAAAATACAGATTCTAAATACTGTTTACTCGGGAATAGTTTGTCATTCCTTTCCCAGCTCAAATAACCATAAACTCTTACAAAGTGCTTTATAAACACTCATTAGAGTATCACAAAAGTCCTTGGAGCACCACGTGATTATCTCCATTTGGCAGTTGAGTAAACTGAGTCACAAAAGTTGAAAGAGCTCCTCAAAGCTGTACCAGGAGCAAAGGCAGGGCTGGGCCAGAGCTCAGACGTCCTGGCTCCTGTCTGCTGAGCGGTTTCCCGGGATGTGCTGGGATGGGCACGCCCAGGCTCCTGACCACCCAAGGTCCTGCAGTGCCACTGGCTCCCGCCCCTCCCCGTTGGCAACTCTTTACTCAAGCCCATCGCCTGGGATCAGCTGAGGTCCCCTGAGCTCCCGAGACACCAGCGTCCAAGGGGCAAGAGGTTCCACTTTGAAAAGGCAGTCAGAACATGCACCCAACACCACCCAGACCCTTTCCTCCCCAGCAGCCTGGTCTCACCTATGCTCTAATCCCGCTCTCAGGACCCACAGATGGAGGGGCAGATAGAACAGTAAGATGTTGGTTTTCTGCTCTTCCATGTATTGATCGGCTGAAAGGGGCCAGCATTAGCTGGGTCTGGTAAACATTCACCGGTTTTTAGCTGCCTTGCGCTGGAACCCACTTTCTCATATTTGGGTTCCACCATCGACCCGGGAAACAGAAGACTCTGGCTACTTGCTCTCCTAGACCCCTGGCAGCAGGGTACCAGCACAGGAACCAAGCCTGCCTAGGACCCTGAGTGAGACCTGGGGAGAGGACAGGGACTTCGTAGATTTCACTGGGGGAGGGTGGGGTGGAGGTCCAAGCCTCCAGCATCTGTCAGCGGTGGTGCTGAGATGCCAACAGGACCGTCAGAGTCCTGAGGAGTCCCCTGTGTCACCAGATTGCCGCCGTGTCTGACCTTGACCACCAGCTGACTCGCTGGTGTACTTTGCCTCCTGCTCATTTCTGGAAACTTCTGGATAGATTTGTGAGTTACCAGTGATCCTTCAGTGAATTCCTTTCCTGATGAAGTTAACTAGAGTCGAGAGTTTTGTCTGTTTGTCCCTTAATGGGTACAAGACGGGGCGTGAGCGAGGTTTCCCTTTTCCTTTCTCCCTCATCGCATTATTGAAAGATGAGTTCCAGGATCTGGGATCTGACTACTGATAAAGCGGAGACAGTAAGTAAGCTGGGATGCAGATGAGCTTAAAGCTCAGGAATTCATTCTCCTACAGCCCTGATCCCACAGGAACACAGGCAGTCGGCACACTACCATCATGTCCCATTGTGACCTCTCTTCCCTTCATCGCCATTGTCACTGGCGTTACTGTCCCAGGCCCTATAATCACCACGGCCGTGGCCAAGACAGCATCCGCCTGTACCCACCTCCTGTCTCCCCTAGTCTCCTCTCAACAGGCTGCTCCCCATCCAAGGTCCCGTCCAAGCTTGGATGTGAGTGGAGCAGGAAGATCACGACTGCCCCAGAGCCCTGCGTGCTTTTGTCGTTCACACTCTTTGGTGCTGTCCAGGGCATCTGGAAATCTTGCAAAGCAGTGCTTTTACCTATGGCAGTGCCAGTGGGCAAAATGCCTCTTATACACTCTTAGAGGAAGATAATACAACAAAACCTAATATTTGTTGAGTGTTTATTATGCAAAATCTTCCTAATATCCCGTTGAGGGAGGTGTTATTATTATCCCTAAATTAAATATGAGGCAACTGAAGCACAGAGAGGTTAAATGACTCTCCCAGGGTCACCCAGTTCCAGGTGGTGAAGACCGTCTGGTGCTCTTTGCCAACGGCTACGGTACCTTGTGTAGGTGCCTGTGTGCTCCTGCCTGGCTTCCAAAGCTAATTCATCTCAATTCCATGTAAAGATTATTAAAAAACATAGCTTTCCAGGGTCCACACCCAGAGAGTTTAAGTCAGTAAATCTTGGGAGGATGAGGGTGGAGGCTTGGAGACTGAATCGCAAACAAGCATCCCGAATGATTCTGAGGGAATCTGTCCGTGGACGGGTATTTGGGAGCCATCTGATACAAGTGCACAGGCAGCCTCTCCCCTTTCTGTTCACTTGGCAGAGAACGTCTGCTGATCACTGTACTCTTTCCTGCCTTGGTCCCGGAATCCTTCTCGGTGCAGGTAGTGACCATCACCGCCATTCGGCGGTGGCATCAAGACAAAACCAATTTGTCATCCGCAGACCAGAGTATCCAGGAAGGGAACTGAAGAAGTTGAGTCTTATGCCAGGCC
>NC_041233.1:5400606-5442909 GCF_002837175.3 Physeter macrocephalus | reverse complement strand
TAGCTACACGACAAAACTCTCTGTGTAGACACGCTTTCTCCGACTTAAAATTACATGCTGTTCACACAACCCAAATTCTGCATTGAAAACCATTGCTCAAATGTCCTTGTCCCAAAAAGGAAAGTTATAAACCCTGTTGCTCCATTTGGTGACATAAGTGAACATGGGTTCAAAAAATTCAGCCCCAAGGTCGCATGGTTTGGGCATATGACTGTGATCAAGGATTTACGTGATGAAGCTGCAGTGGAAGGGCTGGCAAAGAACAAATATGGCGGCAGGAATAAGTCCAGAATCGGAGAAGGAACAGCAACTCAGTGACGTCAGTCCCTCCAGGAGGCTGCCTCCACGACTCAGATAAGACAGGCCCCCTATCTGAGCCCCTCTCAGGCGGTGTGCCTCTGTTCCGTGGGCTCTGTCGGTCCTCACTCCAGTCTCATGAGGGCAACTTCAACTCCCATTCACCAGATCGGAAAACTGAGGTCACACGGCTAAGGAGCGGCTGAGTGGGGCTGTCAGAGAACAGTCAGTGTTCTAGGAACTGGTGATACAATGGAGATCGATGGAATCTATGGTCTGCAGGGGAGACAATGAAACGAGCAATCCCAATGCAGTGTGGCCAGGCCAGGTGCCTGGAACTCAGGGAAGCCTTCCTGGAGGAAGTGACATTTGAGCCAGGATGACTCATGTGAGTGTGTTACGGGAGCCCTCGCCCAGGACCCATCTCAGCTCTTCTTAATGCCAGTGGGACCTTCCGAACAGAACTTCTCCAGTCATGTTTGTCATTTGTCACAGCCCACTGGGGAAATGATAATATTTGCAAGAGATGAGTCACAGCCAGAGGGCTGAGGAGTTCAGCACCCCCATACATACCTCTGACTGCCGGGCACCCTGTTGGGAGGCTCTGCCCCAACCAGCTGGCATGAGGCTCACCAAAAGGCTGCTTGCATCTCACTTGGAAAGCACATTATGATTTCACATCACTTTCACATATGTTTTCTTATTTGAGTCGTACAACCAGGGCAGGCGTTATTAGCCCATTAGTGGTGGGAAAACCATAAGCCATGAAATGACTCACTGGGGCATACGGTGAGTCAGCAGCCAGGCCAGGTGAGTAGGTCTGTGACACGGCATGGAGGGCTCTAAACAGGCCAACTGCACGTGGCCAAATTTTTTTTTTAAGATTTTTTAATTGGAGTATCGTTGATTTAAAATGTTGTATTAGTTTCTGCTGTACTATCCGGAGAAAACCATAATTCAAAAAGATACGTGCACCCCAATGTTCATTGCAGCACTATTTACAATAGCCAGGACATGGAAGCAACCTAAGTGTCCATCGACAGAGGAACAGATAAAGAAGATGTGGTACATATAGACAATGGAATACTACTCAGCCATTAAAAAGAACGAAATAATGTCATTTGCAGCAACATGGATGAACCTAGAGATTGTCGCCCATTTTTTTTAAAAAAGAAAACTGATGATGTAGAGGTACACTCCTTCTTGGGGGGTAACTTTTTCAATTTCTCTTAAATGCCCCCAGATTCCTCCTATCTTCATATTTCAGTGGTTTTTCACCAAAATTGAGATGTTGGCCACCCCTGCCACTAGGATTCTGAGAAAGCCTGGAGAATCTTCTCAACAGTGAAAAACTTGCTTTTCCTCGATACACAGAAAACCTAGAAATGGAGGGGGCCACGCCTTAGGAAGACATAGTGACATTGCTTAAAAACATCTGACTCCAAGCAAAGGAAGCAATTGCAGATTCAGGACACACACCAGACTCTTCCACAGCTGCATCAACAATCGCTATAGGGGAAAAGTCAAGACAGCACAGGAGGCTCTGGCCTCAGATCCCAGGTACCTAAATCAGCCAAGCTTTGGAAGGAAGCCACTTCAAATGTTCGTGTTAAAACAATGCTGCAATATTTCTTTGTTTCCACTGAGGCTTCCACTGAATAACAGCTGTCAACAGCTCAGGAAGATGGTGGTTGGTTCCAAGTCTTTCTTCTTTGCAAATGTTCTTTTCTAAACGTTATATTGCTCTTTTCAGCAAGGGCAAAATAAAGGCACATACGATTACTCCAAGGGGCAAAATATTTCCGCACATGTTCGAGCCTTTGTTTCGTTGCTACATCTGAGGGGTCAAAGGTCCTATATTAAGCAGACAGAGTTCTTCAATGTCTTGTTGAAGGAGGGGATTGTTGGAAGCACACTCTACTCTCTTCCAGAAGCCTCCTTTGGTCTTTACAAAAGTTTTGGTAGAATAAATGGTGTTTACCAGGGGTTGGGAGAAAGGGGAAAGGGAGTTACTATTTAATGGGGACAGAGTTTCAGTTTGGGAAGACAATCAAGTTCTGTGGGTGGATGGTGGTGATGGCTGCCTGACAATGTGAATGTACTTAGTGCCACTGAACTGTGCACTTTAAAATGGTTTAAAAAGTCAATTTTATGTTAAGTTTATTTTACCACGATAAAAATCAGGCCAAAAAAAGGGGCAAGGAAAGAAAAAATGGTCACCATGATGAAAAGAATCTAAAAGGTTTTACAAGTTTATTCTGCCGTTCTGCTTAACATTTAAGAATAGCCCATTCGATTTCACCTAATTCCTAACTCTGCATTCAAAGCACCTGAGTTGCTGAGCACCCTCGGGAATTACAAACACCCACCCCGGGGCCAGGCCTGCGTCTGAGCCCTGAGCCTGAGGCAGAGTCACCCTGTTCCAATGCCTTTCTCCTGCAAAGCCCGTGGAACCCTCCGGACATTGTCTCACATGTCTTTTCATCTGGACAGCTCTATCCACCCCAAAGGGTTCGAGCGACCCGACCTATGAGATCACAGTGAAAAGTCAAGAACCATTTCTTAGAACTCTTGGCTCAGCCTGGCCAAAGCTCCTGGCATTATCGGTTCCAGGTGAACGTTTCCTGGAGGAACACGGCAGCCCAGCTCGGCATCTTGAGTGGGTTCCACGGTCGGCTGACAGGCTGGAAGGTGGCTCCAGGGCCCAGCTGCGGGCACATATCCCTAACCTGGTGTCCGGAAGGAGCGCCCTATGGGGCTTACTGGGGGGTATGTTGTGATGAATGAAGAAACAAGAAGCCCAAACATTGCTGGAAGGACCGCTGCTTTCTAGTTCTGAAATCTTTTTCATCTTATTTCCATTAAAATTTTGAAACAGTTACTTCAAAGTTATTTTTCCGTGGGATGAGATATATTATCTTTCCAGTGCTTTGACCAGAGGCAAAACCCACAATAACAACTACAGCTATGGATCACCTACCATGTGCCAGGCACCGTACTAAGATCTCTCGTAACCTTCCCAACAGCTCTGCAAGGATTCTTATCTCCATTGGAGAGATAAGGAAACTGAGGCTCAGAGGTGTTAAGTAACTTTCCCCAGGTCACACATCTAGTGAGTGGCAGAGCTGAAATCACACCCAGGTCTGCCTCGTTCCAAAATCACAATAGCTCCAAAAAGAGGGGTGAAATGTTAAGGACTCACACTGAGACCAAGTTCATTTATGACACCAAATACCTGGATATTTGAAAAACTCTGGGTAGCTGTTTGAAATATTTTGTTCTCAGAACAGAGGCCATCCCAGACTCTAAACACTTCATGCTCCTTGTGGAGTGACTGGCACCCAGTAGGCCCTCAGGAAGGGCAGCTGGGCATGGACCTCAAAGTCAAGTGCTATTTCTGTCAGTTGCCTGGATATGCCCTCATTCAATAATTCTGTGAGCAGGATGATAACGAACCACACGAAAGAAATCGGCACATCTTTTGGAAGATGGCCTGACAGAACACGGCAACTCCAAGGCATCAGGTTTCCCCTACGATTACAGCCTCCACACGGTACTAATGGCACCGTCTGTGCTCAGGCAAAGCGCCGGTCTGGCCACGCTGGAGGCATCCACGCACGGAATACACCCCACAGCATACCTGGGTAACCACCTATCCACAACACTCTGGCCGTCCCTTCCACAGGAACTAGAATCAAGACGAGAGGAAGTAGCTTTGCTCGGGCTCAAAGAGAACAGATCAGCACAGGGTCTGCACACTTCTGCTACCCAGCGAAGGAAAAGCAGCCCTCCCAGTGTGTGTGTGTGTGTGTGTGAGTGTGTGTGTGTGTGTGTGTGTGTGTGTGTGTGTGTGTGTTGGGGGGATGAAAAGCAAGGCCCAGAATGTTGATCCCTTAATCAAAAACTATTATCTACACCAAGAGGAGGATGGGGCTCAAGGATTCTGGAGCCCTTCTCTTGCATCCAGGCAGGCATTACCCATCCCAGCTCAGAAGTATTAACCCAGTCTCAATGGCCCTCGAGTTGTAACCCCTCCCAAACCACATCCAAGAACCAGCGAGCATAATCAAGCAGGCCAAACAAATGACTTTGCAAGACGAGAGGTTTTGAAAGATATTCTAATTCGGAGGCTCTCCAACTCTGTGGTGCATCAGAATCCCCGGGGGGCTTGTGAAGACAAGACAGCCCTTGCGTCCCCTGACCCGAGGCAGCTCCAGAGAATGTGCCTCTCTGACAGGTTCCAGGCGATGCGGATGCTACTGCTGGTCCGGGGGCCACAGTCTGAGAACCACTGTTCTAATTATTTAAAGAAAATGATTTAAGGGCATGAGAACGTTGCTCCGAATAACAAGGGTATTATTATAGAATGCCTCCCATATGCCAGATACTTCACTGCCTTTGATATTTACAACACGTTCCTGCCAAGAAGGAATTAATATCCCTGCTTTACAGAGCAGGATACTGGGACTTGGGAATTCCGGGACATGCCTACCACTGCACAGCTAATAACTAGCAGAGCCGAGATTTCAACTGAGGTCAGGGAGACTGGAAGCTCTCCTTCTTTCTACCCCCGGGCAGGCATGGGGGTTCAGGCGAGGGGAGAAGGATACGATGACACGTATTGACAAAGCCAAGTGCCGTGCAGACCGACAGAAAACCCAGCTCTGCTGCCCATGGATGAGCCAGCCCCCTGTGAGGGTGTGAGGTCACGGGGACTCCAGGTCCCCAACCACTGAGAGAGGCTACGGACTCTGAGCTGGCCTGGCAAAGAGAGAATCAGGTGACAAGGGGACGCTTGAGCCACACCTGTCCTCAAAGGGAGGCAGTGCTGTCCATGTGAATTACATGGTAGCTGAAGATCCTCCCCTCCTGGTGTGGGTCTGTGATGGACAGGAATGCACTTGAGAGATGGAGGGATCGTGTTACCCATGGGCCTTGGCCAACTCAAAGGCGGAGAAGGAGGGAAAGCAACCACCATTCACTCAGCTCCTATGATGAGCCAGACTACTTCTTATATCAGCTGTCCATTTTAGGGATAAGGAACCTGAGGCTCAGAGAGGTTAAGTAATTTTCCCCAGGCTGCACAGCACAGCAAGCAAAAAAACTGGGACATGAGACAAACTCAGGTCTTCCAGAAGACCAAGCCTGCGCTTACCCTCTGACTGACCGTACAGATCTCCTACCTACCTAATCCATGTGATATGGAGGTGGGTATGGCCAGGCCACAGGAAAAGGGACTCCCCCTCTGTCTCTCCTGCTTCCCAGGCTCGGGCAAGAGTGGCTGCCTTCCAGCCAGAGAAACGGCTTTTCTCTCTCACCTGTGCCACAGGCTAACCTGAACTAGAACTTTAGCTCTACTGAACCTGTAACAGAAGAGAGCACCCCAGAGTCACAGAACAATGACTGAGGTACAGCAACGATGCTAAGTGATACCCACTGCCGACCCAATGCGACTGTGCATCCGGCGGTCAGGACCCTGCCAGATGCCCAGCCAGACCCCCGGGGAAGCAGGCCACCAGGCACCCCTGGGCTCCAGGTTAGCCTCTCCTGCACTGTCTCGGCCACATCTTTTCAGATGGATCTCAAAGCTGCCCCCAACCCCAGCCCAGGATTTCAGCTTTGTAAGACCCTTCACCAGAGAAGCCCCTTGAAGCTAAACTGGGCTTGGGCTGAAGGCCTCCACCAGTTCCTGGAGGAATAATCTAGCCAGGCAGCAGAAGTCCAAATATTTTTCTGCTTTGGAGTACAAAGAGAGCCTCCTTACATTCTGAAACAACCACGACACCAGATATTGTCACGTTTCCCCAAAATGACTCTCTGGTCTGAGTTTTTGCCAGACTAAACACCCGGGCAACATCAGGTAGACACAGGAAACTCTGGCGCTCACTGGGGCTGCTACCTCCCACCGACCAGTGTTGTGTCTTGCCGTGTTTGATAACAAGATGCCGTGTATCGCAATGCAAATACAGCCTCAGGCAGCATATGGCTTGCAAAACACCATTTACAACCATTTGCGGGCACCGGCTTTCCAGTCTGCAGAGCTGGCTGCCCTGCAGCGCAGCCATAGGGACCCACCTTCCCCTTGGCCTCAATCTGTCTACCACGGCACCCTCGGATGCTAATGGGTGTGAAGCACGTGGGTCCCGGGGAGACCGAGTTCCAGCATGGGGTGTTAAACGGAGTCCAGCAATTGTCCAAAGTGAAATATTGAATTGAAATGGACCTGCTGTTTCTGTGAGAAGACGCTTTTGGCTAAGGCACTTTAAAAATAAAATCCAACCAAAACATCGATGAAACCAGAGAAATGGGGTCTCCTCGAGAACCACTGTATTACAGCACAACTTAAATAGAGTCTGAATGTGCTGTTAGACATACCTAATTTCACCAGGCATGAAGCTCAATTTACAGAGGAGACAAATGAATAGCAGGAGGTATTACAGTCACATGTTTTCATTGTGAGAGCCTTGGAGTCTTTTCAAATTGGAAGACTTTGCCAAGGTGATCAGAGAGTGAGTAGGACCAGCCCTCACCTCGCCCTGCAGGGGCTGGCTGTGGAATTCTTGGACCCTCAGTTACGTGAACATGCCCCCCAAATGTTGTGTGGACCTTATCACGGACTCATGCCTTCATTTGGTTTGGAAATTTTGCTTGTATGCTCATTCTAGGCGAGAATGTCTGTCTCCATCTGTCAGACCCCCAGGAAGAAGTTCAAACCTCTTCTCCATATCTTTTGCCTTATATCCTTGGGGCGGGGAGGGGAAGCTACTGGGACAACCACGGTCAGTGGGGGAGGAATCAGAAGTCCAGGTGAAGTTATCAGGTGGGCGATAAAATAACAGAACTCAGGTGCTGGGGAAAGGAAGACACGGCAGCTAGGAAATGAGGTCAGGAACACAGAGGGCAAAGGCAAGGTCAGACATGCCTCAGACGGAGTCAGGATGAAACACCACTGAGCAGGTTTCTCAGGGGGAACGGGAGCCAAGGGGCCAGCTGAGAGGAAGAAGAGGGCTTGGTGGTTGTAAATATACCTGGCCTGTCACCATCTCACTGTAGACCTGGCTGACTGGTTAACCTGCATTCTCTTCTCTGCAGGACCTACAGCAAAGACACCTGATAAATGCTGTTGGTTACCACTATCATTCCCATTATTACTCCCCTGTATTTCAGTGAAACATCACTTCTTTTTCACATGCAGTGCAGACTATTCCAGTTCTGCTTTGAAATCAGCAGCAAGCCAGATGAAGACACAGCACTGTAATCGTATCTGTAAATTTCACCACCAAAGCGCCCCTGGGCATCAGTGCACCCCTCACTCACACCACTGGTCAGTGCCAGCCTAGCCTGGAGATGAGGGTCTAAACCGAGGTGAGAATAGATATTCTGCTGCAGCCAGAAAGCCCGCATACTACAGCCGGCCTTGAGACGGCATCAAGACAGCGGCTTCCTGGAGAGGTGAGTGTGCCTCTGTACAAGGCCTGTGCATATTGCAACTTTCTGCAAACTACAAAAGGATGCTCTTCTTCAGGGACAAATGCACAGCCTTTAGTTTAGCTGCAGCCCTCTAAGATCTGGCCAGGACAGAAATGAACTGTGGAGCAGGCCATGCCCAGAGCCCACCACAGAAGTGGGCTGAGCAGAGCTGGGATAGAGCAGCCAGCAGCAGGTAAGAAGAATCACCCCTGAGTGGGAAAATGTCAATAGATCTTGTCTCATATGAGCAGTTGGCACAACCAGGAGACCCAGGGACTCTGCTCTGAGCCCTGTGGCTTAGACAGCTCCACACTCATAAATACAAAAAAAACACCACTCACCTGGGCCCTTCAGTCACTTGGGATCTGTGCTTCATGCTGACAAAGCCTCACTCATAACCCTAAACATCCACTCCTGTAACTAACACTGCTCAGGCCCCAGGAAACCGCTTCTCCATCACTTCTCTGCCCTATGTCCCTGGGAAGACAAGAGAAACCCTCTGCTTCCAAGTGCCATGAGGGCCTGTGGGTTGCACTGTGGCTGCTGACATGAGACAGGATGGTACTTCAGAGTACAGAGAGGGTTTGAGCCACAGATGCAGACAGGTGAGAGCAAAGACAGATTAACGTGTCAACTCTTTCCCCTTGGCTGGCGTGATGACTGAACAGACTCTCGCATCAGAAATGATCATTTCCCAGTAGACCTACTCATCCGTTTCCTTGCTTCTCCTCCTATTCCAATTCCTGTTCCCATTCCTGTTCCCGGAGATGCTCAAGAATTAACATGGTATTCGCAAGGATCACACATGGCAGCTGAGGCACACGGTGCAATGGCTCACAACCCCCACCACCCTTCAGTTGGTACCTATGTAGGTCTAAATGTAACATGTCTGATGCAGAACATGGATCCTTTATATTAGCAACTAGGTGAGAGTTGAATGCTAGCAATGGGAAGTATAGTTTGCAAGGATATTTAATATGATTTAATTTTCAGAAAATGACATTTAAAATTCAGTTTTATTTAAGAAATTTGGTTTTAACATTTTTTACATGTTATGAACTACAATTTCTATTTTGCTTTTCAATTTTTAATTTCATAACTTAGGAGAAAAATAACTTTCTTTGAAAATGGATGTGAAAATATTATTTTAAATATTTTATATGTTCTTTCACATTTTTGATGAAAATATATTCAAAATTTGCATATTTTAAATACACTTACATTTTTTAAATACTCTAGCTCATTGCTGTCCATAGAACAAAATGATGTGAAAATGTTCACTATAATGACAAGATCTGGGATCATGTTGAAATGAAGGCAAAAAATTAAGGAAATAAATGTAAAATAATTATAAATTATGTGTGTCTTCATTTTGTTACTCATTCAAATGAAACAAAAGAACATTTAAACATGTTCAAGAATAATTAATTCAGTCATCTTTTTAAAAAAAATACATTTATTTATTTATTTTATTTTGGTTACATTGGGTCTTGGTTGCTGCACTTGGTCTTTCTCTAGCTGCGGCAAGCAGGGGCTACTCTTCTTTGCAGTGCGCGGGCTTCTTTCTCATCGTGGTGGCGTCTCTTGTTGCTGAGCACGGGCTGTAGGTGCGCGGGCTTCAGCAGTTGTGGCACTTGGGCTCAGTAGTTGTGGCTCGCGGGCTCTAGAGCACAGGCTCTGTAGTTGTGGTGCACGGGCTTAGTTGCTCCACAACATGTGGGATCTTCCCGGACCAGGGCTTGAACCTGTGTCCCCTGCATTTGCAGGTGGATTCTTAACCACTGAGCCACCAGGGAAGCCCCTATTCAGTCATCTTTTGGGATCTTGCCGGACCAGGGCTTGAACCTGTGTCCCCTGCATTTGCAGGTGGATTCTTAACCACTGAGCCACCAGGGAAGCCCCTATTCAGTCATCTTTGATGCTGCCAACTTTTGGTCAAGGAAACATTTACAGATTTTCAATTTTGTCTTTATGTATATTTTTTTAAAGGAAGAGGAAAGAGCCGATTTTATGTAACTATTTGTAGGCTTGATTTATATTCCTGAATATTTGCACAAATGTTGGTTTCCATTTGTACCCCTGCCCTGGATTCTGCAAATGTTACAGCGGGCCCATGAGTTTAGAGAGAATTAAGCCAGACATACCTACAAACCTGGAAGACAGACACTATTATACATTTTCCTTTCAATAACCACCTTCAGATAACTTCAAAACACCTTCAGCTTTTGTTTACAGGATTTCCTTTGGCCTCTATAACAGCTTTTCTCACTATCTTATTGAGTAAAGCATGTCCAGCACATAGCCCTGTGCCTGATACAGAAGACATTCAATAAATATTCGTTGGCTGAATGCACTTCATTCATTACACGTGGAAAGAGAATATGAAATCTCAACCGATTGTGAATGAAGTCTGGATGGTTTAATCAACAGCTGAAAATCCCCCCAAAAGAATTATTGGCTTGTGTTTCACGCCTATGTCACAATTTGACAAGTACTGTAAACTGTCACCATCACCCTCAGACACAGGTGGTGCCCATCTTTCCAGAAACAGGGGCCCAAATCATCTCATTAATGCTATCTCTTTGATGGCATGCATCACAGGGCACCAAAGCCACAACGCCTTCCCTTTGTTTCGGGAAGAAAAAGAACGGCCACGTGTCCAGCACTGCTGTAACTCTGAGCACTTCGCAAAGTCTTAAGAGGCTGTGGGTGGAAACAGAAAGAAAAAAAAAAAAATACAGCGACCCAACCTGGAGAACAATCGCTGAGCTTCCCGACACAAGGGGGATGCATTTTCAGCGAGCCCAGCATTCCCCACAGGATGCCGAATTGCAAAACACTCCAATGAATCTGGAAGCAATAGCACCACCAGGTAATTTTCATCAGGTAATGAAACAGGTCAAACCACCTTTTTCTTTTCTGCACATAACAGATCCATTTCTTTCCAAACAGCCAGGAAGAGCATTGCCTTTGCCCCTGAGGCAGCGCTTCTTGACCTTTTGCCCAAGACAGCACACCTGCAGAATGCATCTATGTGGCCGGGCGGGGATTGGGAAGCTGCTGTTTGAAGCTGAGCTCACAGCCCAGTACCCCGGGCTGCTCGAGGAGGTGGGCGAGTCACACTGTATCGGCTCAGCTAAAATCCATTTGGTACATGCCTCAGTCCATCAGCTGGGACACTTTGCTGCAGGAAGATGCCTCCACTGATGATGTCCCAGGTGGAGGTGGGGAGAGGTCCTTGATAATTCTAGGATGCATGAGTCACCAAGGGGAGGGGCTGAATCAGGACCTGCCAGTGAGTCGTGTGAAGTGTGCTGCTTTCCTGTGCAACAGAGTGGCCAAGCATAGCCCCGCCCACTTGCAGGAAAACAGGATCCATCGCAGGAAAACCTGAGAGAGGGGCCCAGAGCCTTTATTCCTGGTCTCCTCTTTTGACTCCCTTTTCCCAGCAAGAAGGAGCTCAGTGCTCTACTTCCGGTTCTGAAATTCCCTCCTGAGCTCTGCAAACTCTCTCTTTACCATAACAGGGAGGATTTCCCATCCATGATGCCCCTTCCCCGTCCTGAGATGCTGCCTCAAACGCACGTTATGTTTATCCTTTCATCTCTAGAATAAAAGGATTTTCTTCCTAGGAGTTGCAGGAACAGTAAGAAGGAAGCTTATTGTTGTTAGAAAAGGGAATGCGTAGGAGGTCGGTAGGATTAATACAGTGGGTGCCCCTGTTGGAATGGCCTCAAAGGTGACTGATTTACAAATGTTGATTAAATTGCTCCTCTGAGCAAATCTTGTAAGGATAAAATAAAAATAATGCCGGAAAAGCATTTGTAAGTTCTGATTAAAAATCAGTGGCATACAATGTAACAGACACCCAGCGCAAATCATTTTTTAAAACGCCCTTCTCTATACCACAAAATTATTCATCTAAGAGTCACATAATAATCAGTAATAGCCACTACCCTCTTGATGCATTCTTTACCTTTAAAATGAACAAAACAATGCAGAAAGAAAAAGAAATGTCAGTGTTCAAAATATTATTCAGATTCAGTAAAATATTTCATGTATGAACTAAAATTCACACTTACCAAACAAAAATATTACACCTCGCAATTCACACTCTGCTTCACTGTGTTCAATTTTTAACATAAACAAAATCTTCAAGTAGTCACATAAAATGACAGAATTGAAGTAGTTCAAGTATACGTCCTTATCTTTGCAATCACCATACTATCATTCTTTACACATACATAAACACCGACATCACTTTTAAAAATATTTTTAAATGTTCTCTATATTGCTTATTTCATTTAACACTATATATTGGAGATTGTTTTATATCAGTATCTAGAGATCTACTTTATTCTTGTCGATAATTGCATAATACTCCATTAAATTGATATACCATTTTTTTAAAAAAGGAATTTATTGTAAATTCCTTTACAATAAATTGGAGACATGAAGAGCACCCAAAGAGAGCATGGATGGTTCCAGATCATTATGCATTTACTCTTGAAATGAAATGTGAAGATGGATAAGCATGTGTTGGGAGGCCAACGACATACCTGGGAGATCTCCAAAGTACTTTCCACAGAGAATACAGTGTTCATTAAAGGATAAGCAGTAAAAGTATGCTAAAACATTAACATATATTTTACTGAAACTCAACAGTAACTGTACCGATTGTTTAGAACTTAGAAAAACAAAATTATGTTTTGTGGGGAGGACTATTTTATCACAGATTTTGTTTAAAATTGCCTATGACGGGGGCTTCCCTGGTGCCGCGGTGGTTGGGAATCTGCCTGCCAATGCAGGGGACACGGGTTCGAGCCCTGGTCCAGGAGGATCCCACATGCCGCGGAGCAACTAAGCTGGTGCACCACAACTACTGAGCCTGTGCTCTAGAGCCTGCGAGACACAACTACTGAGCCCGCGTGCCACAACTACTGAAGCCCGCGTGCCTAGAGCCCGTGCTTGGCAACAAGAGAAGCCAACTCAATGAGAAGACCACGCACTGCAACCAAGAGTGGCCCCCACTCGCTGCAACTAGAGAAAGCCCGCGCACAGCAACAAAGACCCAACGCAGCCAAAAAAATAAATTAATTTAAAAAAAGAAAAAGGTTATATACTCTGGAAGGCAAAAGAGAAAATTATGTCTCTACGTTTCAAAATCTTACCCCAGTATCCAGCACTGGGGCGCTTGCAGCATGCCTACCATTGTGCTAAAAGCTTACTGTCCGTCATTGCATTTAATCCTATGAACCCTGGGAAGGAGCTATAAAAATCATTAGCTTTTTTTTTTTTTTTTTTTTTTTTGCTTTTTAAACGTTTAAGTAAAAATTTTTTTATGTATCATTTACAGCTGTCATCTTTAATCTGGTGGTGCTTTTGTGGGGGGAGAGGGGGGCAAGTGTCAAATGCCATTTTGAGAATCTAACGAACATTTTCTGAAGGAAAATTCACATATGCAAAAATAAAAGCATACCAGGCATATGGAATATTTATGGATGTTTCTTGGAGCTCATCTCTGGACTCAGGTTAAGAACCTCTACTTTAAACGATGATAAACACAAGGAACAGCATTTTTGTTTTTCAGATGAAAGAGAAAACTAAGGCTCAGAGAAGCAAAGTAAGTTGCCCACGGCCTCACGGCGAGTAGGGGACAGAATCCCGATTCAGACCCAGCTGGTTAAGCTCTGAAGCTTTAGCCCAGGCTGCTCAGGACCAGGGTGAAGGGTTAAATCCTTAACACTCTAGAATGAATACGTTTATCGGGTCTGTTGGATTTTCTCTCTTTTGTGAGAAAAACAGTACTAGGCAAAACAGCACTAAGGAAAACAGTACTAAGACTCCGGCAAGAAAGGTGGGCTTCGGTACCCTGTGGGCAAACCAGGCCTGGAGAATGCAGGCAGGAGCAAGAGGGAGGAGTAAGGGGCCTCTTTCCCCTAATTGCTCAGAGGTGAGCATTACACATGCCTTCTCTTCACACTCGTCTGTGGAGCACCTTGCTTGTACCAAGAGCCACTCCAGATGCACAGCAGAAACCTGCTCCTTCATCCCCGACGGGGCCGTCCAAGGAAAGCATCACCTCCAGGAAACATTGAGACACATGTGGCCAAGGCTGGGTCTTAAAGGACCAGCATTCTGTGTGGAAAAATTTTACAAGTCCAGCTGTTTCTACAAGCTGGGGAGACAAGAAGGAACTCCATCCAATGACATACTTCCTCCTTGAGAATTAATTAGTTTTCCATCAAGGATACACTTGGCCTGGGGGTTGGCCGGCTTCCTATTCACAACGCTGGCCTGGGAATTTTGCATCAGGCTGTTGGTCCTGACCTAACACTTTTATTTCCTCAGCTGCTTTCACCCCAAAGTACAGCCCTTCCAGAAAGACTGGCAGCGTCCCAAGTACAAAGTCATAAGTTTCTAAGATTCTCTGGTGAATCAGGCACGCAAATTTTCTCAAACCATCACTGTGACCACGGTTTCCGTTATTCCCTGGAATATTCCAGCGACTGGAACCTTGAGCTCTGGGACATCAGACCTGTTCCCCCTCCTAAAATCAATTCCAAATTGGCCTCATGCCACAGCCTTTATGACCAGATCTATGTGTGGGAAGTTAAATATAGAAAGCCGAGGCCATTACCTGGATAAATGAAGGCCAAGATACAGGAAAGCTGAGGTCTTAAATGAGGTTCTTGGGGATGTGTTGTGGTTTTTTTTTTTTTTTTTTTTTTGCGGTACGCGGGCCTCTCACCGTCGTGGCCTCTCCCGTCGCGGAGCACAGGCTCCGGACGCGCAGGCTCAGCGGCCATGGCTCACGGGCCCAGCCGCTCCGCGGCATGTGGGATCCTCCCGGACCGGGGCACGAACCCGTGTCCCCTGCATCGGCAGGCGGACTCTCAACCACTGCGCCACCAGGGAAGCCCCCTTGGGGATGTTTTTTTCTTCCCCCTCAAATGATCTGCATGAGGGCCATGATTCTTCATTTCTCCCTTGTACAGGCCAAGCCTGGGCTGCTGAGGTATTTCATGCCCCATGTACTCAGAATTCCTCATCGATGCCAGAGCCCCACGAAGGAAACTGAGGAGCAAGAGGAAAGGCAAGGTCTCTCTCCTGCCTTCTGTGTTCCGCAACTGCCCGCGCCCTCCCCGCTGTGTGAGGGCTGCCCCTCCTTTGTTCAGTCTCTGAGGTCTCCCTTTCTGCAGAATCAACTCTTCCTCGGCCAGATCCCTTGGTTGGAAACCACCTGTTGCTTCAAAGACCCAAGAAAAAAATTCCTCCTCTGGGGCATCCATGGAGCCTGCCAGGCCTGGTGGCCCTAGAACTTGTCAGAGATGGTCTGTGGAGCTTCTCATTACCATGCTACTGGGAATCCGGCTCCCTTGAAGAGATTGCTCTATGCCCACAGATTGCTGCTTCTGGGGGGTGGGGGCGGTTCCTGAGGAAACTGAGGCTCAGAGAATTGAAATGGACTAGCCAGGGTCACACAGGCAGCAGTGGTGGAAAATCCATCCCCGTGCCATAATTCTCTTGGGCAAGGTTGGGCCTCATTTGAATACATTGTTAGATATGGCAGAGCTCGGCTTCTACCGGAAGCCTTTGATGGCCCCCAGTGCTCCTCTCAAAGCCCCCCCCCACTCCTGACTCCACCTTTTCTTTCATTCTGTCAGTGGTTCTTTCTCTTCCCACAATAATCTTTCCACATTGAAGTCACTCAACAGTTACTAAGACTCTCTGAGTCGTAGTGTATCCCAGAGCCCTGGGCTGGGAAAGCTCCAAGAAGCCTCGTTTCTGCCTCTCAGCATTCCCGCTGTGCTCTGCCAGCCCGGCCAAGTTTCCCCAACACGTCCAGGGTGGCTCAGGGCCCTCCAGAGCTGTGCCGTCCAGGACAGAAGCCACTCATCACAGGTGGCCATTGAGCTCTTAAAACATGGCTGGTCCCAACTGAGATGGGCTGAAAATGCAAAGCACACATCAGATTCCAAAAGCTTAGCATGAAAAACAAGAATGTGAAAACATTCTTGGTAATGTGTTTTACAGCTATTACTTATGAAAATGACAACATGTGAATATATAGGATTAAATGAAACCTATAACTAAGATGAATTTCACCAGTTTGCTTTTGCATTTTCTTTATATGCGGCTACTAGGAAATTTGAAATTACATATGTGGCTTGCATTATATTTCTATTGGACAGAGATGATTTGGAGAAAGCATATTTTTAGTCCAGGAGAAGCAGAGAATCATTCCTCATTCACCAAAACTTCACTGAGCAGACATTCATTAAGTACATGAAGGATAAAGGCAAAGTGCTGTGGTGCATACTGGGAGGGGTACACATTTAACAAGACAGGTTCCAGTTCCCTCAGGGCTCGCATTATCAAGGAGCCACAAGCTCCTACGAATCTCTGGTTTCCAAACAGAGCCAAAGTATGGCTCTAGTGGAGGTGAAAGCACACATGTTCAGGATATATAGGAAAAGGCAGGGAGGGACTCATCCTCCTCAGGATGAGTCTTCAGGATATCAGAGTTGGTTCTCTAAAGAAAACCAAAATAACTAGCTTTTTAAAAATGCAATGAAAATAAGTATATTTTCCAAAACAAAAACTTGTATTGAAAAGAGTTGCCTTATTTTATATATTTCAAAAAATTTCTCTGATATCTAGCTTGATAAAAGGCAGCTAGAATCTCACATCTACTTCTTCTTTTTTTTTTTTTTTTTTTTTTTTTGATTTTGAAAACAAATTTATGGTTACCAAAGGGGAAATGTGGGCGTGGGATAAATTAGGAGTTTGGGATTAACATATACACACTACTATATATAAAATAGATAATCAACAAGGACCTACTGTAGAGCACAGGGAACTCTACTCAATATTCTGTAATAACCTATATGGGAAAAGAATCTGATAAAGAATGGATATATCAATATGTATATGTATAACTGATTCACTGTGCTGTACACCTGAAACTAACACAACATTGTAAATCAACTATATTCCAATAGAAAATAAAAAATTAAAACAAAAAAATAACTAGCTTTTTAAAAAGAAAGAGAGAACTTTAGTTTTCTCTCAGATTATTGCTTGAACATCAATATCCCAGGGCTGATGGAGCAGCTGCACCATGTCAAGGACCCAGGCACCTTCCCTCTTGTTGCTCTGCTAAGATATGGAGTCCTAATATCAAGTTCACGTTCCTGCCAGCAAGACAGGTGGGAAGGAGCCAGTTCCTGGTCAAGGAGCTACATCGAGTTTCAGGAAGTCTGGGAAGCACTGCACGTTTAGCTGTGCACCCCGTTCAGCCTCAGGGGTTCTATGACCACCAGAATCAGAGCAGAATGGATATTGGGGGTAGCTCGCATTCTCTGAAACAGAGGGATTATCTGAGAGGAACTTGGGCAGATGGATAGAATTTAGAGGTGGAGACGAGAGATGCTAGGCTAACAGAACAGTATTAACCAAGACACAACAGTGTGAAGGCATCTGACAAGTCTGAGGGATGCCTGAGCGAGACGTGAAGGCAGTGTCTGGGTCTGGGATGGAGAATCAGAATTCTCTGCTATTTCCTCCTCACAGCCAGAAGCACTATTTAGCTTCCCAGGTTATCAAGAGAAGCTGGATGTTCTTATAAAAGCTCCAGAAGTGTCCTTCATGCAGAAGGGGAGCAAAGTGGAAGTTGAGGAGCCACAGAGCCACAGAGCTCGCTGGGCCTGGGAGGTAAAGGCCCAACGGGACCGGAGGAAGGACCTCAAGTGTGAGCACCAGCAAATCAGCACAGCTAGGAAAAGTCTGAATAGGCATAAAGATCATGGATTTCCTAGGTCGCTGGCTCCCTGAGCTTGGCGAAGTCAGACCCTGAATCTCCCTAATGAACCTGTCACTGACCGCCTGCACAGGTATCTGTACCTCCCATATGTTTATGTGACCGTCTGTCTCCTCTCACTAGGATATGATATCCATAAAGGCAAGAGTTTCATTCGCTGACTGCGATACTTCTAGCACACAGAACATAGCAGGTACTCAACAAAAATTTGTTGGATGAATGAATGAATGTATGTATGTATGAATGAATGAATGTAGGTCAGCAGCTACAGTAAAGCAATTCTGTAACACCCAAGAAGATATCTGAGAATGAGATGCCCTCCTGAAAACTCGCTACAAGAAGCGAGGGAGGGGACTTCCCTGGTGGCGCAGAGGTTAAGAATCAGCCTGCCAATGCAGGGGACACGGGTTCGAGCCCTGGTCCAGGAAGATCCCACATACCACGGAACAACTATGCACGTGCGCCACAACTACTGAGCCCACGTGCCACAACTACGGAAGCCTGCGCACCTAGAGCCCGTGCTCCACAAGAGAAGCCACTGCAATGAGTAGCCTGCACACGGCAAAGAAGAGTAGGCCCCGCTCGCCACAGCTAGAGAAAGCCCGCGCGCAGCAACGAAGACCTAATGCAGTGAAAAATTAATTAATTAATTAATTTAAAAAGAAGAAAAGAAGTGAGGGAGGTCACAGTAACAATAATAATTGCTGCTTGATAATTTACCATTAGCCCTTGTTCTTACTTGGTCTTCCCAATGGCCCGCTGAGAAAGGCATTCTACCCATTGACAAATGAAAACACTGAGACTCAGCAAAACTCAGGGAGGAAGAATCAAAGCTAGAATTCAAACTTAGGTCTGCCTTCCTTAACTGCTCTTCTTTCTACCCATTTCTTTTCTTACATAGCCTCCTGGAGACTCTCGATCAATTTCTCAACTGCAGACAAACCCACCCCAGAGGCCCCAGCTGATGTGATAATCTGTAGGGAATCACATGGCCTCCTAAGGAAAAACGATGACCTTGACCAAGACCTCCCTAGGTGCCCTGCACTGTACTAGATGCTTTCTACACATCTCCTTTCATCTTCACAACAACCCCATGAGGTCGGGACCATTATTTAGTTCCATCTGGGGAGTTAGCAGAATTCTGAAATTGCCTTTGCTTTTTCTCTGGGAGCCAAGTCACTGAACCACTGAACCACTGAACGGGAATAGGGTAATCCTGGTATTTGGAGCTAGCAGTGACTCTGCCAAAGTGTGTTTGAGCAGCTGGAAAAAGGGAGACGAGGATCACATGGCCCAGCCAAGGAAAAGCTCTTGTGGTTGGTAAATAATGCAGGATCTTTAAGGTGGCTTCCAGACAGAGAGGGAGATTTAATTTCATCTTATGCATTTTGCTTATTTGAAAAAAATTTTTTTCAGCACGGAGTGCGCCAATCACAGCATCATGGCATACATGTTGTACTGACATCTGGAAATACTTAGCAATTCTAGAAACAAACAGTCAAGGAGTTTGCCCAGATCATCAAATACGGATTTGACTCTAACCCAGATTCCCAGCAGCACACATGAGGAGTGAACAAACATGAAGTTCCTAATGACACTATCTTCTTCTGTAACAGAAACAAGCATGGTTGGTTCTGGTACCCAGGCCTGGAAGTGACTTGGGGATCCTGGTCTCTGGTATGTTTTCCACCGGCAGCCTCAATGGCATTCAGCAGTAATCAGGCCACAGGACTGGATGAGACAGGACAGTAGTCCAGACAGGCTGGCAGAAGTTCAGTCCAAGGTTCAAGGGCAAACGGTGGATGAATGGGGGCGGAGGTCAGTAGAGGTCAGGACTGAGTGGGCAGCACCGAGGACTAGGCTTGAGGCTTCAGTGCCAAGCCATCAACAGGACCCAGCAGAAGCTCAGGGGCTGGGAGATCAGAAACGGGCCAGAGGCACCGAAGAACACAGTCGAGACATGAGCTGGGAATGCAGTGTTAGGGTTAGGGCCCTTCTCCCTCACAGGTGCTTACAGAGTGGGACCGGGCACACCCACCAACTCAAGCTCCAGATGGGGCTGGACATTGCCCCCCCCCCCACACACAGTCTCACACACACACACACACACACACACACACAATGTCACACCCGCAATCTCTCACAAACCCATACACAATAACACAGTTACACTTGCAGAGACAGTCACGCACAAACACACACAGACTCGGAGTTTTATACCGGAGACAGACGGTCACAGTCGCGCACAATCACATACACGGTGACACAGAAGATCACACCCTGTCACACGCGCAGCCTGTCAACACACACACACACAGTCTCTCACACACACACAGTCTCACACACACACACACAGTCTCACACACACACACACACAGTCACACACACACACACACACACACACACACACACACACACACACACACACACACACACACACACACACACAGAGTCCCCATCTAAATAGTCACTAAGTCATGTGAATCTGCCCAAGGGAATACTTTTCACTTATGCTCACTTCAATCTCTACCAAATCATATCTCTATCACTTCATATCTGAATCCTTGCACCAGCCTCCAGATTCTCTGCTGGTCTCTCTCTATCCCAACCTGTATTAGTCGGTATAAGCTAACTGCTGTCGCAAACAATCCCAAACTCTCAGTAACTTAACACAGTAGATGTTATTTCCTACCCACATGAAGTCCAATCTTACCTCCGAGGCCCAAGCTTCATTCCAAGCACCGTTTTGCTCCCGCTCCAGTTCACCCACGGTGCCTCTCCTTCTATTTCCACAGTGAGTGGGAATTTCAGAGTCTTTAGAACACTCCTGCTGTCCCAGGATCTCCAAACTGTTCCACCAAGCCACACAGCTACCCAAACGAAGTACAAAGCCCCCCTCTTCCATCTCTGCCAGCCCTCAGCCCCACCCCAAGGCACACCTCATTGGCACTTGCTCTTTACTTCCGTAGAAAGAATGTTGGGATTCCCGGATAGATACCCGGGCATTTTCCTTAACCACAAAAAACTAAACTCACACTCTTCGCCAAACTTCCTTTTCTTTCTCTATTTATTCCCGACGCGGTGATAAGCGTCGTTGTCTGCTTAAAACTAGAAACCCAGGGGCCACCCTAGACTCTTTCTTTTCCCTTTTTTCCCCTGTATCCAACACCAAGTCCAGTGATTTCTTTTTTTAAAACCCTCAGAACTCCTCAGGCCATATGTCTTCCTACGTATCTGCCTCTACCATCTCTCAAATAATTATTACAAAGCCTCCAAGTTGGACTTCTGGCCTCTAATGATTCCAGAACAATCTTCCTAAAATAGGAATTGGATCGTGAGCTACTTCTCCTTGGAAGCCTTTGTTGACCTCCCGTGGATGGATGATCTTCTCTCCTCATCAGAAATTCAGGGCCCTGGGAAACACAGACCCCAACCTCTCCCCCCTCCCTCCCTCCTGGCTTTAAGCTCCAGATCAAAGGGGTCTAGCGAAGGTCTGTGGATCTACTGAGATCACAGGCAAAATGTCAGCCATATGTACATTTTCTAGAAGGACTTGCAATAGTTGTCAAATGGTTCTCAAGGGTCCATGACGCAAACACAAGTTAAGAACTACTGCCCTTCACGTGGCATTCCTTCAACAGGCGAGACCCTACTCCCCTCACACCTGGCTTGTCAGAAGTGTTCAAACACATGTGACCAGGACCTATGGTAAGAAACATTATATTTCTGTGTAAAACAGAACCAAATTTTTACAAAACAATTCTCACTCGTACTATGTCATAGACACTCTAATCTTTACTATTTTAGTCATTTCCTTTTTTTTAAAGCTGACTGTGATCCCTTACACTCATTTTACAGTCGATCCACCAATGGATTCCAAACCACAGTCTGAAACTTAGGTGTCTTGAGGCTGTGTCGTATTTGCGGTTCTCTATCATTTTTTTGGTCTCAATTCCCAACTGTCTCATAAGCTCCTTGAGGGCAGGGATCGTGACTTATACATTTGCAGTATTGCCCCAGGCAGAGAGTCAGTGCCATAAGAAAACAGCTGGAAGACATGTGGGGAAGAAACAAAGGACTACTTGGTGTAAAAACTGCCAACTACTTCACGCATGGAGATGTGACAATCATTATTTGGTGGAGGAGAATTCCCTGGATTGCATTTAGGGCAGGGGTACCCAACCCCTGGGCTGTTAGGAACCGGGCCGCATAGCAGGAGGTGAGCGGCGGGTGAGTGAGTGTAGATTCATCCGCCACTCCCCATCGCTCCCATTGCCACCTGAACCATCCCCTGCACCCCGTCCGTGGAAGAACTGTCTTCCACAAAACCGGTCCCTGGTGCCAAAAAGGTTGGGGACTGCCGATTTAGGGGAAGGGTGGGGTCTCTGTGGTGCTACTTTAATGCAATCTCTGTCTGCTTGAGTCTGTCCCCTAGAACAGAAGAGGCACGGACTTGTGCAGTAGGAAACGCATTGGCCCACGCATAGCTCAGCAGAACGATAAACCCTAAACACTTTGAGATCTCTCTCCCACTAGACACTGGAGAAAAAAATGAATTACTAACGGAGTAAAAATGCTGCTTTGCGAAAGACACCAACAAGGTGAGGAAGGAACCTTTTTATTATTATATCTATCGATCAGTCTTTAAGAATTTGTTGTTCTCGGCTACGTTAGCACTGGGCCAGGCAGAGGATTTTAAATACTTGGTGCCTGCCCTCCAGAGCTTGATAAACCAGCAGATGCGTGGAAACCGACAGATGGAAATGATTAAGGGCTAAACTGTTGGTGTGGACTCAGAGGCAAAAGTTCAGGAGGGGAGATCTCGTGCTCGAAGGAGGTAAGCTCTTCATTCTAACCCAAAGCTAAAGCGCTGGTATTGTCTTGGTGTAAACATTAATATCGCAGGAAACCAGGGGCCAGATAAGCTGGAGGACCTTTGTCAACCACAGAGGCTGCTGCTATAGTGGCAAAGAGGCTGCCTGGCTGGTCTGTTTGCGGAGGGAGGGGGTGGTCCCGTGAGGGACGTCGCTCTGCATCACAGCCCCTGCAGCACCCACCGTGAGAGAGCCCTTCTCTCTCCTGCACAGGTGCCCCTGGGCAGCCTTAAAGGGCTGGGCTGCTTCCCCGCTTGAGTGTCCCACCTGGAACCCCAAACCCCATCACAGGCAGACCTGGAGGCAAGTTCCTCAGCTGCTACAACCCCTGTCCTCTGCTCCAAAGTGAGATAACAATCATGGTTGTCCTCGAAGGACGTCCTGAGATCGTGTCCACTCAGGACCTAGCGCATAGTACACACTCAATAAACGCAGTCACGGCTGATTTGCGCTTCCTTCACTCCGTCGACGCATATGCATTCCTGCGTTTGCCTCTCTGAACTGCCAAATAGCGTAAGGGCTTAGGGGGACATTGACGCAGCTGAAGAGATGAACCCCAGCCCTGTAACACCCAGTACAATGGCACACACCCCGTGCGGGTCAGATTCCACAGACTAGAAGTGACGGCTATAATAGGAATAGTCCAGGCCCCAGGATAGAGGACGTGGGGAAATCGACTTGAATAAATACCAGCAGTTCATGTTCAAGTGCCATTTGGCTGAGCCAACCACACACTTCCTTTACCAGAAGCACTTGCTTCTCCCTCCCCCACCCCTGCCCACCCCAAAGGGACTGCTTGGAATCAGGGTGATTCAGCCTCTGAACAGAGCAAGGGGGTATCCCTGGTTCACATCCTGCCCACTGTATTGTTCAGAGGCCAATTCACTTTCTGTCCTCTAAGTCCAAAGGCATGAGAACAGGAGGAAATGTTCAGCTGGGCATACTTTAATAAAACAAAATAAACTCAGCTACGAGTCCTTATGAAACTGCTCTCTGGGGAGCAGTTTCCCTGCCTCTGACATGCTCCCAGGAGAATCATGCTTTTAAAAGGAGATTTTAAATTCCCACCCTACAGTAAACACACTCTTTCAATCACACTGCAGCAAAAACGGCCAGTGAGCCACCCTAAGAAACCACGGCCCCAATGTATGAAGGCACACGACCCGCCTCCTTTCTCCATTCTAATAAACTGCCCTTGGGCCTTGGGTGGTTTTTTTGTTTGGGGGGCTTGTCCCAATGCATTGAAGGGCAGCCTACTCCCTGCACTTTTGTATTTGCATCGTGGATACCCTCACGCCATTCAACACAAGCAATCCAATCACAACACACAGCCGTCAGCTTGCCCCACTCTTAGGATAAGCTACAGATAAGCATCCTCACCATCCTGGCAGAGATGGGGCCCATCCTGCATGTGAAACAGTGAAAAACAAGACACAGTGCCTTCCCCCAAACACAACTGTGACGAAGATGGCTGGGGGCCTGAAAGACCACTCTTTTTTCTTCCACGGCAGCCGCATTTTAACCTGGGCACACGGCTGCCCAGAATAAGGTCACGCCTCTTTGCCACTCCTTGGCCCCGTGAGTAAGTGCCAGTTAGTGGGGCGTGAGCAGAGGTGGCCCGTGGCCGCACTTTCGGTCTCTCTTCTATCCTGTCGTCCTTCCTGCTGCCTGAAAGTGGGTGTAGCCATCGGGCACCAGAAGGAAGAAGGCCACTCCCTGGGGAGGGTGGGGTAGGGAGTCAGGGGAGCCTGGGACCCCAAGAATGCCACGGTCACTTCCCTCCGGATGCAGTTTATGTGAGAGAGAAATAAACGCCTATCTTGTTTAAGCCACTGTTATACTGAATTTTCCAGGCCGTGGAATTGAATCCTGCCCTAATTATAGCAGTTCTGTCCCAGAACAAAGTCACCACTGGAAATGGTGGGTGGGTCCCATCTGCTATGGCCCATCCACCAAGCCACTGCTCAACGCAAGACCCTAACCATACAAGTCATCACCCAGGCAGCCTGGTTTCCAGAAAAGCAGAGCCACCAGTTCATCCCTTCATCTGTCCAGCTATTCTGTGAGTCAAGACTCTGTGCCAGGTGCTGGACTGGCTCCTGAGCTGTAAACAGGACGGACTGGGCCCTGTCCTCCCAGGGATGCCTCTCATCTCACAAGGACGAGAAGCTAAGACCAGGGAACGTGACGGGGAGGTGAACACGAAAAGGGCAGCGACAGGGCACAGGGCTGGGACTCAGCCTGGTGAGGGGGCTGACACCGAAGGATGGCTGGCAGGTACGCTCACCTGTCCTACGTTCATCAGACGCACTTTCACGGGAGGAGAGAAGTGTGTGCAGAGGAAGCATGGCTGCGCGGGTGGACGGAGAATGGGCACAGGATCCGGATGGCGGACGCGGAGCCGCCGCCGTGGCGCTCGGAGGGCTCACAGAGGCTCCCGTGGTCTGTCGCCGGGCCACCTCCATGCCGTGCGTGTCTGCGGAATCTCCTTTCAGCTTCTCCAAGTCTGGACCAGGCACGGATGCAGCTCTGTGAGGAGGCACCAGCTTCTCCGGTGGGTGCCGTGGGGACAGACGCGTTGTCCTCGTTCTTCGCTGCTCAGTGTCCCCTCCCTCCCCCAGCTGCCTGCCCTGCTCACCCACAGAGACCTCATGCCCCAAAGCCCCATCAGAGTACTGCCTCCATCCACATCCTCCCAGCTCCTCCGAGTGGCCCCAAGTTCGCACCTTCCTCTCATCCCCCAAATGTCCCCTTCCAGGGTTTCACCTCCTGGCTTCTCCCATGATGGTGTAATAAACAAATCCTCTGATAAACCCCTTATTCTTTTGCCCTCGTGGTCATGCTGCTTCCCTATTCACATCCTCACTACCAAACATCGGTGCTGTGAAAATCAAAGAAGGGCTGTAGAATCCTTGGGGATTAAAGGAGACTAAAAGAGACAGGACAAGGAAATGCGACGAATGATTCTGGACAAGATCATACATGCGGGGAGCGGGGGATGTTACAACAAGATTATTGGGACAACTGGTAAGATGTGAATGTGGACTTCACGTTAGAGCACAGTAGTGAAATTGATCATCATATTGTGGTAACACAAGAGAAAATCCTTCTTAGGAGATACTCGCTTCCTGAAGAACCCTGTTGTCTGCAACATAATCCCAAATGGCTCAGCAAAATATACAAATAATACACATTCATAGGGAGGGAGGAAGCACAATGTGAACTTGTAAATCAGTGTGAAAGGCGTACAGGTGCTCCTTGTAGCATTCTTGCAACTTTTTTAAAATTGAGGTAGAGCTGATTTACAATGTTACGTTAGTTTCATGTGTACAGCAAAGTGAACACACACATATATATATACATGCACACGTGTACACACACACACACACATATATATATATGCTCTTTCAGATTCTTTTCCCTTATAGGTTATTACAAAATATTGAGTAAAGTTCCCTGTGCTCTACAGCAGGACCTTGTTGTTTATCTATTTTATATACAGTAGTGTGTATCTGTTAATTCCAAACTCCTAATTTATCCCTCCAACACCGATATCCCCTTTGGTAACCACAACTTTGTTTTCTATGTCTCCAAGTCTATTTCTGTTTTGTAAATAAGTTATTTGTATCATTTTTTTAGAATCCACATATAAGTAATATCATATATTTGTCTGTCTCTCTCTGACTTACTTCACTTATCAGGATAATCTTGCAACTTTTCTGAGGGATGAATTTCTTTCAAAACACAAAGTAAAGAAAAACATTTTAAAAGTTAAAAAAAAATAGGAAGTAGTCCAGAGGCAGGCATGGAGGTACTGAGAAAAGGTGAAGAATTTGGAACTCCTCAAAGATTACCAAGAAGGGAGATGTCAAGCCTGTGAAGCCCCCAAAAGCTGGGTGACAGGGTCTCAAGGTCCCCCAGGGCTCTGGGTCCCAGCCTCCCTACACAGTGACCACCACCCCCAGCAAATTTGTTTGCCCTGCTATTTATAGAGCAATCACTTTCCTACATAAAGCCCTGAAATAGAAATGTTAAAAGAGCAGCTGGTGCCTCGTGGGAGCCTCATAAAACGTCTGTTTCCAAACAGCTTCCCTCCGTCATAAATATCTTGTAGTTCTAGCTCCCTCCTTCTTGGTCAGCAGGCGCATTTGCATAAAAATGAGACTCGGTTTATTTAGAATTTATCTCTCCCTGCTGTTTACCGCCTGCCTGAAGATTCACAGGGCCCCATGTGACATGGCCTGCGATGGTCACACAAACCTTTTGCCCGAAGGTGAGCAGTACATACCAACAGACACAGTGAAGACTGAAAGAAGGGTCTACTCTTCTAGGGGTTCTGCTTTTCTGCATCAATAAAGGAAACACAAAAGCTGACACACAGGCACAGGAGCGAGTTCACAGGCCTGGTCCCTGGGTGAAGACTCGGTGGGGTCTTGGGAGGGCAGCCCTCATCAGCTGGATGGGCGGATGCCTGAGATGGCCTTTAGGGTCCATTTGCTCCCAGACTTCCTGGTGCCTTTTGTCTTTCAGATTTGCCTTTGGATGATGTCTTAGTGTGGGCTGTCATAACAAAATACTGGGCAGCTTAACCAACACTTATTTCTCACAGTTCTGGAAGTCCAAGATCAGGTTCCTGGTGAGGGTTCAATTCCTGGCTTGCAGAGGGCCGCCTTCCTGCTGTGTCCTCACATGGGGAGAGTGGGAGTGAGAGAGACAGGAAGAGCACTCTCTGATGTCTCTTGTCTAGGGACACTAACCCTATGGGATCAGGGCCCCACCCTTAATGACCTCTATAAAAGCCCTGTCTCCAAATACAGTCACTCCAGGGGTTGGAGCAACAACATATGAATTTGAGGGTCCACAATTCAGCCCATAAGAGGGGAGGAGGCTGCTGTCACTAACGTCCCCCAAACCCTTCTTTTGGTGACAAATTAAGACTCCCCCATCTCAGCTGCCTTTAGCCCCTGACGACCATCTCCCCCTTGCTGTCAGCTGAGGTCCTCAGTGCCACCAGCCGCTGTCGGCAAAGGGCCTGCCCTGACTGAGGGGACCGAGGGCTGAGACCAGAGGCAGATACGGCTGAAAATGTCCGAGTCACTGTGTGCAGGCAGTGGACATGTGAGTTCTTGCCTGTGAGGAGTGCCAAGCCCCAGCCATGTTCCACCCCTTCTGGACACAATGCAGGGGAGGGACGGCCTCCCTGGGGGCACCGACCGTGGGAGAGCCGCCAGGTGACCCCCAGACTGGGTACTCAAGCGCTCTCAAGGGCTTGCCCCGAGCACGACAGTCCTCACATGGAAATGCCATTCAGCTTTTTTGTCCATTGTTGCACGCCTAACAATTGGGAATGTTTTCCTTGGAACCGGTTTGTAATCCCATCATGCTGTACTTCCTTTGTACTGAACAAGTGTTATTTAATGGGGCCGTTTTGATTGTTTTGGAGATAGGGGCATATTTGGAAAGAGGAGGGGTTTGTGTGAGTTGATTACATTGGCCGGCTTCCTTTATTTTTTCTGGGAAATCCTTCTTCCCGTGTGCATAGATGGTAAGTCTCACAGAAGAACTGTACGACCGGCATGTGAGACCCTTGCCCTGGGCAGCTTCGCGGCGACCCATCCAGGCCTGCAGCTTGGGGTCCTTGGAGGCCACGGAGCGGGGATGGATGGGGTGGAGGCTGAGTCAGTGGCGCCTTGTAAAGTGGTGAAGTCACACTCAGGTAAAGCCATCAGCGGGAGCTGGCCTGGCTCTTTCGTGCTGGAGACGGGGCATATCAAATTCCAAGTCCGTTCCAAAGGCCTCTGGCTTGCCTGGGTCACAGCACAGGCGTCTGGGGCCCCTTTCTTCCCTTTCCTTAAACTGCTCCCTCCCCTCGCCCAGGAGGCCTTTCCTCTCTTAGGGAAGGTCAGCCTCCAGTAGAAGAATGACCATTGTTCCTTCACAGGGGGAAAGAGGCCCCCGTCCCCTCTGTCCTTGCTTGCATCCTGTTGCTGGTTCCTAAGTCCCACTGTGGGGCGGCCCAAGCTTCCCCCCACCTGAGCGCCTGCCTGCCCTTCCCCACTAGCCCCCTGTGCGTCCTTACTCTCTCTATCGCCCCCGGGAGCCCGCTGGCTCTGGCCATGCTCCTCTCCCCCCTTCCCAGGTTCCAGGAACCCCTGTGCGGAGGCTCCCTCCGTGCCCTCCCGTCCTGCACAACCTCCCTCTGATTTACCTGGGCAGCTCTGCCTTCTCTCTCCTCACCATCATGCAATGTTGATCAAGACCTAGTATGAAAAGACACACTGCGAATTCCCTCGCCTGTATCCTTTGTGCTTCTCGGCGGCATCGCCTGGGATGCAGACGGCAGACAGCGTGCCGACGCGCCTTTGAGGGAAGTGACTTTCTCCTAGTCTTCATGGCCAAGTGAGTTGTCACAGACTCATGCGGTCACCTGCTTGCTCATCCGCCTCCTTCCTCAGGAGCTATGTCTTTTGGCTGACTGACACCTAGGCACTGGCTCAAGGGACACCTAGGCTGTGTCCTGCCCCAGCCCTGAGTCCCAAACAAGGAGCTGGACTGGCCAGCTTGGAAGCTGGAATCTAGAGCATCCTTCATTTCTTTTGCAGCCACATTTTCTGTTCACCAACTGGAAGCTCAATTCCTTCTGATCCCTGAAAAAATCTAACAGGATCATTTCCCTACATAGGAAAACATATAAACAAGGGAGTTGAACCCAAGAAACTTAAACTGAAAATGCCCAAACCACAAGATCATCCTGAGAACATCCCTGGCTTCCCTGAGCCTCATGCTTGTCCGGCTTCTGCCATCCTTCAGGGCCGAGCAACGAGTGAGATCAGGAAGAAAGAGTATGAACACAGCTTTTTGCACGGTGGTCCTCCTGTTCTCTGCCTGCCTTAGCCCCATCAAATTCACTAGGTCAGTTTAGGGATGGATCTGAGGTCTGAACACGACAATGCGTGGCAGCCCTTAAGTGCCCCGTGAACGCTTGCTATTGTCAGCAGGAAGTGGTGACCAGCCGCAGAGCTAGCTGAGGTGACCTGGAGCGGTTCAGCCAGACCTTGACCTCTGAATGAACATCCTCGTCTTGCTGAGTTCCTGAATTTACCTTACTGGGTTAAAAAGCAAATTCCAAAGTGGTCATGCCTTTGTAAGGTTTATTGATGTGAATTATGCGTGCCCTTTGCGTGCTAATCACCCAGTCCCTCGAAGACTTTCAGAGTTAATGGCTCAGCAATTCCTCCAGATCTGGGCCCCTGGGGCCCCTGCTCCCCACCCACCTCTGTCCTCTTTCCCTTGCACCCAAGGAAGCACGTGGACATGGAGCCTGGGGCCCCAAGGGGACCCAGCACCCACACACACGCAGACCATACACCCACCTCTAGGCTTCCTTCCTCTCAAAGCCAGAGCCGACCGTCCCCTTCTGACACAGGATGTCAGGTCAACTCAAGCCAGAGGCCTTGGGACCAAGCCCCAGGTGAAAAACTACATGGGCTAGAATATTTCTTGGAAACAAAAAAGAGCCAGTGGCCTCTCTGTGACATAAGGGTCAGACGGGAAAGGCAGGCAGATGAACGGGCTGTGTGTCAGGTCTCCTCGACTGAGAGATGCGAGTGATGAGCCCGGACACACGACCCCATGGGTGCTGGGCAAATTGAGCAGGACAGACACAGACCACCGTGACCTGCTAGCGATCGTCCCAGGGTAGAGCCTGGGGAGCAGGGGGTGGTGGGAAAAGGGGATGGGAGACCTACAGGGTGTGGGATCCAGGGTCCCGAGCAGGTCAGCACTGACCTGTGTTAGTTATTGGGTTACTCAGTAAGATTTATTTAAACAAAGGTTGCCCCTGCATTATATTTTTCCAAAGTTGTCTGATCTAGTCTCCTTGGGTTACTTTCTCTCTGTTTTTAAACTGTCCGTTTAGCTTAGTTTTCTGTCCCCCAAATGGGGACTTACCTCCTCTTTTCCTTCAAAATACCTACGATCAGTTACATGGACTTTGATCATAAAGTTCACCAAAACAATAGACACACGTTCCTGCCTCTGTCTTGTAAACCGAAAACCACACAGGACTGCGCATGTGCAGAATGGTTTTCAAACCTGAGGCTGACACAACTATAGAAACTGTCAAGTTTCTTAGTTTGAAGGAAAAGAGTCCCCATGAGCTGTGCCATTCCCAGACAGGAAAAGTCATTCTGAAGCTTCACAATCCTTATGGGACCAATGATACAAAAAGCACACTTTGTTTCAACATCAGGAACCCGGTGGCCCTAATTCCTTATTGTTTAAGGAAGCAAGAAGCCTGGAGAGAGGCCCAGTTAACGGAGACCGATGCTGGAAGCCGGAGACACCTAGCATCGAAGGGCATGTTTTCCTTCTGTCCGTGGGCCCCCCCATCCAGGGGCTCTCCATTCCCCTGGAGCCCTCCCTCGGCCAGGGTGACAATTTCTGCCCCAGCACATGCAGACAACCTCAAAGCAAGGACCTGTGCTTTCTTCCCTACAGGAACCTTCCCCCGACAGCCCACGACTGTCGGATACGTGGGTGCTGGCCAGAGATTTCTCCCTCCGCTCGCATCACCTACTGCTTTTCACGGCCAATCTGTCCAGCGCAGATTTCACCTCTGAGCCCCACATCCAAATGCCCAGCTTCCTACTGGACAATGGGTTCTCACACTCAATAGGCCCCAAACCTAACTCCTCCTCTTCCCCAACCCCTCCCCAAAGTATGGGATCCCTAGCCACCTGTCCACCCAAACCAGCGACCTGAGGGCTGTCCTGGACCCCTCCCTCTCTCCCTCACCCCTGAATGTCTCCAAGTCATAGAGATTCGACCTTAGTAATGTTTTTGTTTCCACCCCCTCCTCTCTACCCTCTGCTGCAACTGCACCATCCGAGGCCTCAGCCCCTCTTGTCTGACCTTGTACGTCTCTCCAAACCTCCCTCCTGGCTTGGTTTTTATCCAGCCTCAGTAAAGCCACCAGAGTGTCCCTCTAAAACAGGAAGCTCTGGTCCTACTTAAAGGACCAGAGGGTCCCAGCTTAAACCCTTCAGTGGCTCTCCCTGGCCCATCAAGAATCACCTCCAGCCTCGCCCTGCCCTTGCTCCTAAGCTCCAGCTATGCTAAGTGCCTGTCATTCCCAAATACATCGTGTCATCTCCGGCTCAAGTGTCCCTGCCCACCCTGCTCCCTCCCCACCCTCCCAACAAACCCACCAGCAGGAATCTCCTCTCTCTCTCAAGGCTCCAATCAGCAGCATTTCTCCAATGAAAACCTTTTCCAGCACCACAGAACCACTATCTCTGTACCCTGCTTCAGGGCAAGCAGGCCAATGTTTCGCGGCTTTGTTTTTTCCCCATCTGCTCTGCTCGTGATGGACATTTGGGTTGTTCCCACTTTAAGGCTAGCGCAAATAGTGCCGCTGTGATCATTCTTATACACTGTGTTTATAAACTGGTGCATTCGTGCATGCATTTCTGAGGGTATTACCTCCGAGTCTAGGGTTTTCTTTGTGGAAAGATTTTAAGTTAAGGATTCAATCTATTTAATAATTATTGGACTAGTTAAGATTCATATTTTTTTCTTTTGTCAGTTTTTTTCATTGAAGTATATAGTTGATTTACAATATGTTAGTTTCAGCTGAAGAGCATAGTGATTCATATATATATACATATATATGTGTGTATATATATATATATATATTCTTTTTCAGATTCTTTTCCCTTATAGGTTGTTACAAAATACTGAGTATAGTTCCCTGTGCTATACAGTATGTCAGTCTTGATAAATCGTATTTTTTAGGAATTTACCCGTTTATCTAAATTTTCAAATATATGGGCATAAAATTGTTCATAATATCTTATGATCCTTAATGAAGGTGGGCTCTGTTGTAATGTCTCCTTATCATGACTGACATGGATTATTTTTACCTTTTCTTTTTTTTTTTTCTCTTGCTCAATCTTGCTAAAATTTTAGGGTTTTTTCTTTTAATCAATTTTATTACTTTTCCAAATAATCCAACTTTGGGTTTTATTGATAAGTCCTATTTTATATTTGTGTTTTATTACGTTAAATTCTGCCTTTATTTTTTCTTTCTTTGGGTTCAGCTACTGGACTATAATTTCCCTGCAGGCAGATGTTATGTCTTGGTTGCTATACGTTTTCTAGAGCCTAGCATAGTGCCTGGTACAAAGAAGATGCATAATCAATATTTAGGGAAAGAGATGACAGCAGGAGAAGAGGAAAAGAGGAAGAAAGAGAGAGGGGTAAGGAAGGGAGGGAGTTGGAAGAACAACAGAATTGGAATATAAACTGCCCATATACCTGAGAGGTTACTTGTAAGATACTTACGTGTGTGGGGGGGTGTGTGTTTGTGTGTGTGTGTGTGTGTGTGTGTGTGTGTTTGATATACTAGGGTCGTTTTTTATTTTTTAATTTTTATTGGAGTATAGTTGATTTACAATGTTGTGTTAGTTTCAGTTGTACAGCAAAGTGATTCAGTTATACATATAGATATATCAACTTTTTTTTTTCTTTTTTAGATTCTTTTCCATATAGGCCACTACAGAGTTTTCGGTAGAGTTCCCTGTGCTATATAGCAGGTTAGGGTCCTTTATTTTAAATAATCTAGTATCATGACTCCAAGTGCAGCTCAAGGTGGGAATTATAAATATACCTAGAGACTCCCAGCATTTTCCTTGGAAGATCTTCATGGTGTATTACTCAGCTTACACCCCTGAAGGTCCACCATGAATCAGTCTCCACGGTAGTCACTAGGGAGATAAACATGAATAAGAACTTGTTGGGTTTCCCTGGTGGTGCAGTGGTTGAGAGTCCGCCTGCCGATGCAGGGGACACGGGTTCGTGCCCCGGTCTGGGAAGATCCCACGTGCCGCGGAGCAGCTGGGCCCGTGAGCCATGGCCGCTGAGCCTGCGCGTCCGGAGCCTGTGCTCCGCAACGGGAGAGGCCACAACAGTGAGAGGCCCGCATACCGGAAAAAAAAAAAAAAAAGAACTTGTTCTCAGACTTGTGGTTGCCAAGGGGGACAGGGGTGGGGGAGGGAAGGATTGGGAGTTTGGGGTTAGCAGATGCAAACTATTATCTATAGGATGGATAAACAACAAGGTCCTATTGTAGAGCACAGGGAACTATATTCAACATCCTGTGATAAACCATAATGGAAAAGAATATGAACAAGAATATATATATATGTATAACTGAGTCACTTTGCTGTACAACAGAAATTAACACAACATCGTAAATCAACTATACTTCAATAACATTACAAAAAGAAAGAAAAAAAAAAAAAGAACTTGTTCCTGCCCTTCAGAAACTCCTAGGAAAAATCTGGGCAGTTTACAAATGGGCCAGACCCAGCCAGCACATTTCTGTAAATAAAGTTTTATTGGAACACAGCATGCCATTCACCTGTGGCTACTTTCACAGTACAATGACCAAGTTCACATGAACCTCAAAGCAGGAAATATTTACTATCTGGCCCTTTGCAGAAAACGTCCACAGCCCTGCCCTAGGCAGTAGGCCCCTAGAAGGCAGGCCCCTGGCCTTGTCCGCCGGGGACAGCAGGGTCCCCAGTCCACTGGTGAAAGCTGAGCATATGCGTTCTCAAGGTCCAGAAGCTCTCTGGGGTTGGCCTCACTGCTGGGCAAGAATCACTCCTCATTATCTAACAAGTGTGCACTCTTTCCTCTGAGCAAACACAGCACAAAATCCAGCGGGTACCAGTGACCTCTTTACAAACCTGTCAGCTCATTCCTGGGATCAGCACCTCACAGAGAAATCTCATCCAGAGCCCTCAAAGTGTGCGGGGCTCGTTGAGCGAATCCTGAGGCCCAGAAGCGCAAACCAAGGTTCCTGTTGAGAAGTGAGGCTGGTTGCATGGGTCCCCACCTCACGGCCAACTTCAGGCTGCACTGCTTTATCTTAAATCAAATATTCCACCGGGAGAAAACTTCGCACTTGTGCCAGGACAGTGCTAACAATAGTCTTGGAACTTGTACCCAAGATGACCTCCTCAAAAGTGTTTTGTTCTCCTGCTCCGGACATTTAGTGACCGTCAGAGCGGACAGAAGGACGAGGCCAAAGGCCCTGGCCCAGCCCTTCAGCATCCAAAGCCGCGCCCAGATGCCTGGCTAGGTGCTGCCTGATTTGTGCACCAACCCACTCGGCCACTGGACCTGTCTTTCCTGCAACAGGAGTGTTTGCTTTTCTCTCAAATAGAGATGATGTGTCTTGATGGAAGAACCGTGAGAGATATCCATCCTCTAGAAAACAAAGTGCTAACAGCTTACATAGAGTTGCGAACTATTAAAAATTCAAGCTGTGTAAGTCAGCTGAACTGAGAATTTTTGTCATGGCCCCTTGCTTTTGGAGGGCCAGTCTTAGTGCTTAGTCAGCTCTTGAACAGGGTTTGTTGTTCTGTATGTTTTTCTTTCCCTGTGACTATGTGTACGTGTGTGTGTGTGTGTGTGTTCAACTTTTCAAAATCTGTGGTTTAAAAAATAAGTCGATCAGTAAGTGTCAGAAGTGTCTGAGTGAGAATAGACACTAACAGGAAAGCAGGAAACACAGTCTGTAAGTTTAGAGGGGGGAGGAAACAGAATTTCCATTCAACACCAAGGCGACAGTAGCACACTGATGCGAGAGCCCAGACAAAGCCAAATGTCATTTTCTTTATCCTAATTTATTGATTTTTGCTGGCTGTCGGAAGCGCTCAGGGGAGGAAGCGTGGTGAGTCTCTGGCCAATGGTTTTCATCGTTCTCACAATTAGTGTGGAGGGGTTGCTGGAGAGAACTGTGGGAAAATGATGGCGGGGTGCATAAGAACCCCAGAGCCCAGAGCAAACACATGTGCGCCCATTCCTCCCACTGCAGTGTTTCTGAAAGTAGCCTATTCATTTACTTGGAAGAGATCTCATGCCCAAGAAAAAAGACATCATCTCATCACCCACCCACCCAGACATCTTGACTCATCAGCCCAGAAACACAACCGTTGCTGGGGGGTTGCACCCCCCAAAATCACCATCCTCAGAGCACTCGTTCATAAGTCTGTGATACCAGAAATGTAAATCACCGGAGCTGCGTGGAAAATCTCCAGCCAGGTGTGCAACACTCCTAGAGGTCAGGGAGGCCCAGGTGTGGGTGTCAGGGCGGGAGAGGGGGGAGACACTCGGAGTTCAAGGTCAATAGACAACCCTGAGAGAGACATTTGGCCCCCGGGATGTTCACTGTGCCAGTTTTTTTCATGAACACTCATTACAAAACTGAAACCAACATCACAGAACAATGAGAAATCACCAGCCCGTCCCACAAGTTCAGAGCCGTGCACACCAACCACTTCAAATCTGGAAAACGTTCCGTGTGCATGTGAGGTGACCGCCCACCGTGGGCTTTCCCAGGCGGCTCTGGGCTCCTGCCTAGGTGCCTTCCTCCCCCAGCCTGACCCCGGGGCGGGCTCACCTCTGTGAAGATGGCTCTGGACACGCACCACGGCCCTGACTGCTCAGCTGTCCTCCAGGGGCCTGACACCGGCCGCCCCTGGGTATCACCACCCGAAGGTCCCACTGACGGCTCCCCTCCGGCCTCCCCGTTCTGGTCATGGTCAGGTTAGCATCTCTCACAGCCCTAGAGTCCTGCCCGTTCGCCCTCAGAGAGTCCCCTCCGTCAGACGTCCCCTCTCCCATGTCCAGTGACATCCACTGTGCGAGGCCCTGTGTTGACTTGGGCTCATCCTAGAAGGGCCTCCCCTCTGAATGCTGCCCTCCTCCACCACCCACTCCAGTGACCTTGTCTCTAGCCTGGCCTTCGGGGACTCCTCAACCTGCCCAGACCACCTTTGCTAGCTTCTCTTGTGCCCTCCCAACACAAAGGCTCAGCATCTTCACTCACTCCGTGAGCATCTCTCCCAAACCCCTTTATTCACGTCATAACCCCACCCAGACATTCCTCTCCCTCTAACCTGCCTGCTCAGCTCTACTTCAAACCCCAGTGCACGTGCATCGCCCCCTCTGTAACCTCCCCTCTCGCCAACCACGATCTCTCCCTGAAATCCCATGGCTCTTGAATTTTGCATGAGGACAGTGGGACAGTATTCTCAGGCCTTAAGAGATGACTGTTTGTTGTTCTTCCCTTCACCAGCTCATTTTCAAATTCAGAAAAAGTTTCCCCTTCCTCAAAATGCTACCTCTCAGATCTCTGTCACAGTAGACACAACACATCTGTGAAGTCTGTGATGAGTGGTGACCCCTAGGACAGCCCGAGCTGACCTTCCCCGCCCCGGGAGGTGGCCTGCGGGCCCCTCCCCCATGCCCTAGGGGCAGGATGGCTTTCCCCACACCCTGCGCTCCAAGTTCAAGTTCTTGGTTCTCCAGCTCTCAAGGTGACTTTGTCCACCTCTAGCTGAAACAAAAAACCAAAGTGCTCTTGATTTGCAAAAGCCAGGCTGTGGTATTGATAACTAGAAGCTTTCTCTTAGAATACCAAAGGGTGGCCTTCACATCAACAGCTGAACTCCTCGAGGTTCAGGTTTATGGGAGAGCCCAGGGGGTGAGGAGGGGACAGTGAATATTGGGTGGCGACAAAGAATCGTTATTTATCTACCCAAAAGGAAATTGTGGGTTAACAGTAGGCAGAAGGG
This sequence comes from Physeter macrocephalus, assembly GCF_002837175.3. Classification (NCBI taxonomy): domain Eukaryota; kingdom Metazoa; phylum Chordata; class Mammalia; order Artiodactyla; family Physeteridae; genus Physeter; species Physeter macrocephalus. The sequence continues at coordinate 5,405,797 of NC_041233.1, read as the reverse complement.
AATCCACACGAGTACAGCTTAGAAACACTTGGGAAGTAGCTGGGAAAGTTCCCTCTTAGGTGTCCCCCCACCCTCTCCCCATCCCCTGCCCAGTGAAGAGATCAGCAAGGAGGCAACAGGACCTTTCAGAAACCCCAGATGGGTTTGAGAGGAACAAGAAGAGAAGGGTTCATCTCTCCCAACATCATTTACTGTATTACTAATTTTTCTTTCATGGGGCTGCATCTCCCCAAGTGATAAGTCAGCTCCTTGAGGCAAGATGATGGCCCACGTGTGCACAGACCACATGGGCCCACACCCTGCGCGCAAGAGCACAGCAATGTCCGTGCCCTCCATACCCACGTGCGGGCTCCTAACAGGGCCCAAGGACCGTGCCAGGGCCCGAGGGCTCCCGGAGAGTTCTGGCCCTGCCTGACGGAGGGTCACTTTGGTCACTCCCTCTTTGGTATGGGAGGCAGCAGGAGTGGGTCTGCGCGGTTTCCAGGGGCTTAGGGGGTAGGCAACTGTGCGGACCTGGCCTTATCCCAGAAGGGCCTCCCCACTGTGAGGCGGCCCTTACTAGGAGCTGGAGGGTCTGGATGGCTTCAAGGCTAGAACTGGGGCTGAGCCTTGAAGCGTGAGGAGGGTGTGATATTATTCTTCACTTTCCGCCTTCCTGTGCCCAAGAGGGATGGGTGACAGGAATCTTAATAGGACTAACCAAAGTCCTCTCTGGGGCGGGGGGAGGGCTTCTCTGGTGGCGCAGTGGTTGAGAGTCCCCTGCCAATGCAGGGAACACGGGCTCGAGCCCTAGTCTGGGAAGATCCCACATGCCACGGAGCCAACTAAGCCCGTGCACCACAACTACTGAGCCTGCGCTCTAGAGCCCGCGAGCCACAACTACTGAGCCTGCGTGCCACAACTACTGAGCCCATGTGCCACAACTATTGAAGCCCACGCGCCTAGAGCCTGAGCTCCACAACAAGAGAAGCTACCACAGTGAGAAGGCTGTGCACCGCAATGAAGAGTAGCCCCCGCTCGCCGCAACTAGAGAAAGCCCGTGCCCATCAACTAAGACCCACCGCAGCCAAAAATATTTTAAAAATTTTAAAAACAACAACAAGGTCCTCTCTTGGGACCCCCAACCCAATGCCCTGCCCCTATAGTGCCCACATCCCAGCAGCAGCTAATCTTGGCCACACACATCAGAGCTAAGTCTCCTAAGTGTTGGCTTCCTCTCACTCTTTCCCTGATGGGGTCTGGAAGATAAAAGCTTGGAGACCCAGGGATCGAAGTCTTTGAGAGGCTCTGCATTCTTGTACTAGGTCTGGGCTCCCCACAGCCCCTCAGGGCCGCAGATGGTGACTCCCAGACAGTGTCTTGCCAGCCACTCTGTGGCTCATGTAACCTCACAGCTTGACTTGCTGGCTTTGCCCCATAGGCTACGGGTAGGGCTGCAGCTCCCCTCCACCCCTCCCCACCCGCAAGTCATACTGGTCAGGCTGGTGCCCACCCTGGCTCCTCTGTGTTAGATCCAATTTTAACTTTTGAGTTTCTTTTCTGAGCAGTTCTATTTTTTTTGTAAGGATTGGTATTACCTAATTTTTATTCTTTATTAGGGGTTTTCCAAAGGAAAAAAGAATTACTTATTTTTCTTAAAAGATTAAGATTAATCCTATATTGCAATGATCATAGCATCCATTGGACCCTTTTATACATCTAACTTATATTTGGAGATCTTAGGGTGCTTATTTTTCCCATATCTTGAAACACGTTTGCTACTTTACCGTTACTCATAATTATTCTGAAAAATACGAAAAAAAGAAGTAGAAGAAGAATGATGGAATGACCTAGATTAAGAGGATAATGCAATAGTGAAATCATCACAACTGCATCACTCTCAGTTTTCCTATTGCACTGCCAAATGTATGGCATCATCTTTAAGAAGGTACAAAAGAAGACTGGACATACCATCTTTGTAGCTTGCACTGAACACAGCTGAAAATTGAGACTTTTTCTACTTTTTGTTTATAATGGCACAGGAAAAAAAAATAAAGGAAGATGTTTCACAACTCTTAGATGAATCAGAAGATGAAGGCAGAGGCAGCAGGTCTCTGTGCTCTAATGACAATGATGAAATTGATAATATGCATGAAACCTCAGACAATAAGTCTTTAGATAACAATATCTGCAACGAATTTTCTCAAACTCAAAATTTGACGGGTGAATTATACATTTTTATGGACCAGAGGGAAATATGGAAATATTCCCATTCAATCAGCCATTCAAAGGAGAAAGACTTGATCATGCAATATTTTCTCATAGGAACCTGGACCATTTCATTTGCTAAAAGGATGTTTGGGAGTGTTCTTTCACCTTTTATGATGTCTATGCACTGAGAATTTACTTGCATGGACAAATGTTGAAGGCAGAAGTGTATACAAAGATGACTGGAAGGAAATAGAGAAACTTGTTAGACTGATCATCTTAATTGGTTTATAAATCTAAAAATGAAAATTCTTTGCAATTATGAAGCAAAGAAGATGGCCATCCTCTCTTCCTCAAAATCACATGATATTGAAGGTTTCAATTTTTTTCCTCATATTTTGACGATGCGAGTGCAAGAAGAAGATGCAGAAGCAATGACAAGCTAGAACTTACTAGAGATATGTTTGAAGTCTGAGTCAGTGTTTACAGGACAATGTTCCAGGCTCATGCATGGCAGCCGAGAGGCAATTAGTTGCATTCAAAGGGTATTACATTCAACATAAGGAAAACACGGAAGAAATATGTAGACTATTTGTGTTCAATTCTAGTGTCTAAATTTCTAGTAGAGTTGTTTTTCACTCTTACTTCTACAGATGATTTGTACAATGACTGAGAAATATTTTTTAAAGGTTCCATTGGATCCAGATGTTAAGCAGGGATGACTACCTTTTCCAGTACATTGAAGGCTTCATAGGTAGAAATTTCCTAATATGTATTCTGCAGAAAACCATTTCGTGGCCAAGTAAGTATGAGAAATGTTGGATAAAACAGAATTATGTAAATTTTGAACTGCAGGATTTCTCTGAACATTTAATATGCAGGATGTCCAAAATTGGTTTGACCAGGAAATTCTTCTGGGGGCAGAATATTTCACGGGACTAGTGGTCTACAGAAGACTCAAAAAAAAAAAAAACGCCCTAGAAGATGAAAGGACAGCAAACCAAACTGTATTATTAGTTAGCTAAGGTTAAATTCATGGAGGCTTTTCCCCTTTTATAGGGAAAAATTAAAGTGTCAGAACCCCAGCTCCATGAGAGAAGCCCCATAGGAAGGCTGGGGCAAGAGGAAAGAGAAAGGGCTCGGCCCCTAAAGAGGTCAAAGGGAGCTCTAGTGAAAAAGACAGGTGCAGAGTAAGGTTCCCATGGTCTCAGACAAAGAGGACAAAAAGAACAATAACTTCATTAGCTTTATTTTGCAAAGGAGGAGCAAGATTATTCTAGAGACAGGGAATATAATCAGACTCTTGGGATAGAAAAACTCTCTGCCCCTGCACAATTCCCGAGGGAAGGGGACAGGGGGTGAAGGGAAGAAAGGAAAGCAGTGGTTCTATCTAGATCCTCAAGGGAGAAGGAATTTTTTTTTTTTAATTCTTTGACACAGAGGCCTGGGTTCCGGCCACCTGGACGTTGCTGATGTGAACTGAACAATCCATCTCTGAGACAGGGGTGCCTTCCCACAAGAATCCTGCTGCAGGGGCTCCAGCTGTCACCGCTGGGTTCTGAGCCTCCACCACCCCCTTCTACCAGCCACCGGCCCTCTCCACCAGCTGGGACAGCCGCCGTGCACACACACTCTGCCTTACCTTCCGAAATCCAGCTGAAAGAGTGCCCCTGACTGGCAACGGCCAACACCACCACTCATCCCCTGAATCTTCCCCCATCTCCTCAAGGGCACCTCTCCCGCCAAAACCCCCATGCTCCCTGATCCCACATCCCCCTCCAGCACCCGACCCCTTTCCTCGCTTCCTTTCAGAGAAAAACTTCTCCAGAGAGTTGTACAGACTTACCATTACTACCTCCTAGTCCCCCCGCCCCTGCTTCTCTCCTCCAGCTGCCGTGGTCAGGCTCTCGTCTCCCCTTCCTTCCTGAAAATAGGGTACCAGAGACCTCCATCACCCCTACAAGCACGCTCAACGCTGTCTTCCTCTTGCCCAAACCCTCTACAGCATTCATGGCCAATCCCTCCCTCCCAGCGACACCTTCTTCGGGAGACTTCTACAATCCCACCTACATCCGGTGTTTCTCCTACCACACTCCCCACCTTCTCAGGCTCCTTTGTCTCTACCAGATCTCGAAATAGTCTTTGAATGCCCCAGAGTTCTGGCATCTGCTCTTCTGTCTCCCATCTAGTCCCAAGACTTTAAATATCATCTATATGCTGATGACTTTCCAACTTTATCCCTGTGTCCATCTCTCCCTAAAGCCCTAGACTGGTAAAGTCCAATCGCCTCACTCAGCATCTCCACTTAAGTTTCAAATAGGCATCTCAAGCTTAGCATGACCAAAGCCTAAGTCTCAGTCGCAACTCAGATCCCCAAGCTTCCTCATCTCAATAAACCATACTGGCTGCACGGGCCACGAACCTAAGCATCACATTAACTCCTCCTTCTCGTCTCCCAGCCCTCCCCTAACACCGAATCCAAGAGTAAAACCTATAGGGTTTCTCTAATATATCCTGTAACTGAAAGCTTCTCACCATCTACCCAGACATTACCCTCATCCAAGTTACATCATCTCTGACCTGGACCATTGTGACACCCAGTCAGACAGTCAGCTGCCGGAGTGATCTTGCACTGCATTAATTACAGTACATCACTCCTCTATTAGTTTCTTGTAGCTGCCATGAAAAACCTACCACAAACTAGGTGGCTTAAAACAACAGAAATTTGGGCTTCCCTGGTGGTGCAGTGGTTAAGAATCTGCCTGCCAATGCAGGGGACATGGGTTCGAGCCCTGGTCCGGGAAGATCCCACATGCCGTGCAGCAACTAAGCCCGTGAGCCACAACTACTGAGCCTGTGCTCTAGAGCCCGCGAGCCACACCTCCTGAGCCCGTGTGCCACAACTCCTGAAGCCTGTGCGCCTAGAGCCCGTGCTCCGCAACAAGAGAAGCCACCACAATGAGAAGCCAGCACACCACAACGAAGAGTAGCCCCCGCTTGCCAC